>NC_058114.1:28015552-28319718 GCF_914725855.1 Thunnus albacares | reverse complement strand
TAAAGAGGAAATTACAGAATGTGAATGTAAATAGTATCAAATAAAGGTTTGATTTCATAAGAATCTTCAGGATTATAATTTTAAATCTTCAAAAGTGAAATGGCACACTGCTAAAATACAGTTTTGTTCATAAATTACACATCCATGCCTGAGTGACAAATACAAGTGAATAAAGACAAACTAAGCCAGCAGTATTTAGTCTCTCTTTAGGCAATCTTATCAGGAAACGAGGTTAAGTAGTGACTGTTGTGCAGCTGTTATTCCACAAGGTAAAGTATATGGTTAAGTTCAGCACCTTTAGTATCATGTATCATAACCTTAGGGTTTGAAGGGGTTAACATGTTTCCTCCCAGAATGAGGACGTGTCTCTAATCCTGGATCAAGCGCTGCTCTGGCCCGGAGCGAAGCACCTCATCCATATTTCTGCTCTTCAAGTTGTAAAAGATGTTCAGAAAACAGGATTAACTGCCAGATAAATAAGCATTCATGAAGTTATGTGGCCCAACACCCAAAGAAAACTTCAGTAGAGTTTTACATTCGGGTCACTTGATGATTCAAAGACATGATTTAAGAATATCTACTGCTTCTTAAGCAAGTGTATTTATTTTGTTTGGTTTCCATGGATCACATTTGTACCTGTAATCATTTTATTCTTTCATTGTTGTGACTTTATCTTAGCTGCAGGTAAGGCAGTTAGCAACAATATTCAGCAGCAGCATGACGATGAATGCTTCAATGGCTGTCATGTCACAAGTCATTTGAAATAATGAATATGTAAGATGCAATGTTTGTGATTACATTGCTGTTCAGATGATGCAGATTGCATGTTGTCTCCTGTTTGAATTGAATTTTAACAGAGCTTCAGTCTCTCCTCTTCTCTTGTTTTCTGTCAACCTTTATTTTCGTAACAGTTACGAGCATCACTTCACTTGGCTGACATCTAAATGTGATGTGACTTGTTCTTAATGCCAGGATATAGGATAAATATGGGCCGCTGTGTGTGCAGATGTGCGTGCAGGAGACAGAATGGAGCATGGGTGTGTTGTATGATCCACCTCTGTCCTCAAATGCTCTTTTTTTTGCATTAGAGATCATTATGTTCAGCCCGGATTTGCTCTCAACGTTGCATGTACACTCTATACTTAAGATTCACCACTGGGACAGGATGGGTGGAGATGCTGGTACAGCAGTTTGATATACTGTATATAATTTATTAATGGACATAACTTCCACAAATTCACAGTGAGTATCTGTGTTTTGATCTAAAGAGGTAGATGTCAGGTGTTGATGATAAAACCATTGCACCAGAGTAGAGCTGTCTTTTGATACAGTTATTAGATATTAGATTAAAGCTGTTTCAACTTAGTAACACACATTTTGCTGCTGCAGTTACAGTGATTTAACTGAAATCATAATACACTCACAAACCCACTTTACAGGGAGTGTTCAGCTACTGTGTGCTGCCACTGAAACTGGGGTTGATGAGAGCAGTGAAACTTAACTAAACAGAAAAGATTCGGGTCATACTACCAAAAAAATAAGCTGAAAAACACTAAAAAGGGGAACTGCAGGGGAACTTCACATCATACATAGTCATTTGATGCATTGGTGATATAAAAAATACTGATAATTGCAGTTTTAAATTAATAATAAAAGAAAAAATGATTTTTACTACATAACAGTATGAGGCTTTACAGAACAGTGGAAGTGTGAGGGTGACATGTACAGCTTTGAAAATTTGAATTATTTGGCAACTCTACAATATGGACTGTGATCCAACAGTGTTTACAGTATACACAATATTCATTTATTAATAACCTACTTAAACTACGGTACATGTTTAATATATACTCAGAAAATTGGCCTAAATCTTATAGAAAAATAATGGGACATTTTACACGAGGGTATGTTGTGTTTTACTTACCAGCCTAATTAAAGTATCCTTCATCACATTTTGCTTTGCATTTACAATAGAGTACAGTTGGAGTACAGCATCGCTTTGTCAAAGAGAAGCACATAGACTCACAGAGATAAATGACTTTCAAAAGCTAATGATTGCATTCCTTTCTGGAAAGGTAAGTTAGGGCCTCGGGCTAGATAATATGGCTTGTGCTTCACTTCAATTATTTTCCACCAGTGGAACATCAAACTGATCAACTGGCACTTCTGACAGGGAATACCAGCCAGAGTGAGAGTCTGTTAAATTCTGGATGAAGAAATTAACCCTTTAAAAAAATATTGAGTTATCTCCTCTCTCTGGTGCATTGTTCAGCATTATTCTGGAAACACAAGAAGCATGATGTGCATGAAAACAATATTGAATTGGCAATTAACAAATTAGTTATTGTAATGTGAGGCCTACTGGAGAGATGATTTGGTCCAAGTGGTTTTGTTTGAGGTCAAGGTCACAGCGGAAGTCTCCATGTCTAGCTCGACAGGTCCAAGTAGTTATTTTGCTTGACTGTGATGTGAGATGATTTTCTCACTGCCCTGAAGTGGAATGTGATCGGGAAAGTGAGAGGCTTAAAAACTGCCCATCAGTGCTTGTGACCCTGGATGGCCCCAGCTAACAACCAGAGCTGCCTGGGATGCTTGGGGCGAGTAACATAAGACAAATTCTGCGAGACACTCTTGCAATCCTGGTGTGGCACGCAGTCTTCTCATCTCACTGAAATACCTTCAAAGCCCTCATAGATATGCCAGTATGAATACCAGGCTTCTTTTCACAGGTCATGCAACCTCAAGTCACCATTTTCATTTCTCTGACATCCCTGTTGCTTGTTTGTTTGGTAAACATGTTACACCTGTCAGAGGAATGCTGGTTGCTAACGGGCCAAGTCCAACAGCTTTTATTATGTTCTGTGGCACTTTCCCCCTCTTCTCACCTCTCTCGTTTTTCCATCTGTTGCCCTCGCAGCAGTGAATACAGTAAGTGTGAAGGAGTGAATGTGTGAGAAGAAGCGTGCGTGTGTTTGTTCCTGCATTTGCTGTATGTGGATGTGTTCACACGCACGCACGACACACAGAGGCTACTGGGTTGTTGTCTGCATTTCAGTCTTGTAATGGAGATAGAGACACTGTTTTTATTTATCCCTCCCCCAGCTGTCACTGTTGTGTCTGGAGCCGTTCGCTGAACTCAGGGCTATGGGACACTTGGAAAACTGTCAAATCCACTAACCCTCCCAACTATGCAGAATGTTACAGCCCAGAACACACCCTGGATTCTTGTTATGGAAAAAACAAAAGCTGAGAGGGACATTCAAGCAATGTGCAACCTTTATATGACTCTTCTACCTATATATTTTGTGTACAGAGTTGCAATAAATATGATTATTTATGATTATAATTTTTGTTTTTGTTTTCGAAGAACATGGAATCATGTGACCTCTCATGAAGAGCCTTGAAACCTTGTACCTCAGATGCTGTGAGAGCCACTGAATTTTGTTGATATATTTCAAAAGTCTTGGATTACTGAAACAAAAATATCATACCAATTGTCCCACTGCGTATTAATAATTGCTAAATTATCAAGAATAAAAATCAGTTTTATTTCCTTTACAGACATTTTCTTTGAGTGGGGGAAGAAGTAAAAGCAGTAATACCGCAGTGTTAAAATACTCCATTACAAGAAGTAAAGAGTAAAAAGTCCTGCATTCAAAATTTGACGTAATTAAAAGTTCAGCAAAATGCAAGTGTTAAAAGTAAAGGTACTCATTGAGCACAATCATTCATTGAACATTATTGGATAATTGGATCAATACTACTGAAACATAAATGTGTAAGCAACATTTTAATGTTGAAAGTGGCTCAACTGGTTAATTATGTTGGCCGGTTTAAAGGGGACCTATTGTGCTCATTTCAAGTTCTATATGTGGAGTAGAAGTGGCAGAAAATGGAAATACCCAGTACAAAATTGTACTGTACAGCACTTGAGCAAATGTACTTCGACCACTACTTCCGCAAAATTAAACAATTGTAAATGCTATATGAATCTTCATTAAATTTTACACATTAGCATTTCTTCCTATTTCATACCATTAGCATTAAGTCAGATATGATTCTGCTTGAGCAAACAACCTTCACATGCTTAGTATAGAGTTGGAAATCATGAATCACCTTGCTGATTTGAGTCACTTAATTCAGTTCAGCTGAAAGATTTGTAGTCACTGATGTAATTTGTTCAATTTTTTCCCAAGCTAAGAGGTCACATCACTGTTCAAATGTTCTTCAGTACAGACTACAGAAAGTGAACACTTTACCCTTCATGTGGCCCAACAGTCAGTGCTTATTCTGACTGTCCTCTGTTCAGTGGTATGTTCAGCTTGGACTAGCAGCATCTGATATATTCAGTAAAGTACAAAAGTAGATACAAGCAACGTACATGAATTTGATTGCCCAGCAGCCTATTATTTATGACACATTCAGCAAATTATGGTTGTTTCTGTGGCTTTCGCGGTCTTGTAATATGCTTTAATGAGAGTAACGTACACGGTGAACTGACAACACCGCTCTTGGTCAGTATTGTGATTCAGTATAGTCAGTTCACTCAGATTCCTTGATAAAGATTCATTCATACATGTACCGAACACTTCTAGCTTAGAGGCCAAGTGTTTCAGACCCAGAACACAAGTAACGCTACCATCAGGCCATCCTTGCAACTTAAGAGATGTCCACTCTTTATAGTTAGATTAAAATCAATAACACCCTTGTGTCTGTCAGTCAAATATGCAGTTGGAGCCAGTAGCTCTTTATTTTAGCTTACCAAAAGACTGGAAACAGGTTGAAACAGCAAGCCTGGCTCAATCTGCATTTCCAGGATGTGCCTGGTTAAGATACTCTCCAGAATAAAAAAAAAACCCATAGAACCACAAATGTGCCATTTTTTCACTTTATTTTTTGCACAGATTAAATAATCCAGATATAACATGTTCACTGGTGAGCTGTAGAGGTGCTGGTAGGCAGATTTTTTTTACCTTTGCAAAGAGCCAGGTGAGCCATTTCCCCCCTTTTCCACTCTAAATGCTAAGCTAAGCTAACTGTCTCCTAGCTGCAGCTTCATATCGAACGGACCAATATGAAGGTGGTATTGATCTCCTCATCTAACTCAGCAAGAAAGCGATTAAACAGGTTTCCCAAAATGTTCAACTATTCCTTTTAAAATCCCTTAAAGAGGAAATGGTGATATTTTTGTCATTGCAGGACACGAGCAGGTGGGGTAAATCGACATTATTGTTCACCATTCAAGAGAATATTGATAGTGGTAGACATTTTGCTAAGACACAAATGAAAATGTATCATCTGGTATTTGCTTTAAAGGTGCTGAGAGGACAAATGTGAGGGCTCATTTGCAAATAACTTGTGTTTAGCCCAAGGGGATGATTGCTAGTATAAGTCATTCAATGTTAAAATAGGTGTTTAAAAGCTTGTTTGCTCGCTCCATATAGATTGTGGAAATAATTTGAAATGCACATTCCAACAGTGTTCAGCCTATTATTCTGACTTAGATAAATGTCACCAGGGTGTACCATTATGATTATGTTATAAAATGTCAAATGTCAAGTGTGTTAACTGAGCTTTACAGAGCTGTAGTTCCTGTCTGTACATGCAGCTTGTGTAACTGATGAAAATCACCAGATTGGCACGTATTCCCCCTTAGATGAGCACAATTCACTGGGTTGATGATAATTGCACTCTCAGGCATATTTTGCATGTCAGGCAGTATATGAGAGTTAATCTGTGTTGCCATGTCAGTCATCCACCTTCTTGTTTTAGGATGCCCCCATTAGATGCTGGGCAGACGGTCAGCACTGGCGAGACTGCACTGATGAAACGCTGCTGGAAAGGTTGCAGTGCAGGAGAATGAGGAGAGTCTGCGTGGGGACCGGCTTGAGCCTCAGACATATGTACACACACATACTCACACACACTCACACGCATAGTCATCACTTCAGAGGAGATTAAAATGACTAATGTTCATTTCCTGGAGACTTATCCTCACCTTATCATAACCCTAAACTTACCTTAACTTAAAACCGAGTTTTCACCCTAAAATGAATGATTTATGTTAAGAGGACTTGCTTTTTGTCCCCACAACATACACACACACACATTCATATTAAACTCCTCATACACATACATATCACACTGTATCTCTCTGCAATCTGATGCCCATGATATTTTATTGCTACAGTGGAAAACTGTATTTGATTTATGTCTAAGTTATGATTTATATTAGTTTGTCATTAACTTAAATCAACCTTAAATTTCCAAGTTTTGAGTTGAGCATTTAACATTCACCTTCTTGCCAACAGAGGGAAACAACAGTTTGCCTTCTTCCATATACATACAGCAGATACATTATGTGCTATGATAGAAGATACACTGTTCCAGCATATTGTAGTAAGCTTGATTTAAACATTACAAATTATTTAATAGGTGTTGTTTGGGGCTGCCACAGCACTGCCACTGTTGTATGTTTTTAAGTATAATCACTATGCTATGAGCCTCAATTATTTTAACAGGGATTAAAGCTGAGGTATAGGGTAAAATGTGAGATTATGTTCTACAGTTAAACTCTGACACATCCACTGGTGGGTCCATGTTTACAAGCTCATGTTGTGCAGCCAAACTATTCAAAAGTAGAGATTCCAGAGTTTTCAAAGATGGGTGTATAAAATAATATAAAAGACATCTAGACTTCTCCCATTTGATGGAGTTCTGCAGCCATAAAAACATGATATCCTGGATTTGAATATTTTTCTCAGTGGGAACATATAGCGTTACCAAAATGCTGAATTCATACTGTAAGTGAAACTGTTGTACAGTATGCAAAATGTTTTTTAATCTAATTTTTAAGAAGTGTGAGGGGCAATTTAAGGGAAAAGTTGAAGAGATTAATAAAAAACTAATACAGGCAATGCAATATGAATATTATATTTGAATATTTGAATGATTTAATAGATTTCCATGTTTTATCTCTTGCCACTGCCTCTCTTATAATAATAGTATAGTTGTTGTTGATATTGTTTTTAGTCTTGTGCTTGTTCTTGTTACAGTGTCCTGCTATGAAATATGACGGCTCACATGAAACTATAGTATTATTCTAAAAATTTCAACAAAACAACATTTTAAAAACATATACGTATTGGGTCATTTAGTCCATCCAATGTGATCTGAAAAATGTGTTTTTTGTCGGGCTGCCATGTTTCAGTGGGAGAAAACAACTAAGCACATTCACTTATAAGTATTACAATTACTACAAGTACTGTAAATAAGTACAGTACAGTTTTGATGTAGTGTGCTACTTTACACTTCTTCTCCACTACAATTCAGGCATTATATTATACTTTTTATCCAACTACATTTATTTCACTGCTATAGTTACTAGATACTTTAATATTAGGGCTTTAAATACATAATGTATGGTAAGGTTATAAAATATGATGCATTGTCATAGATTACCCAGCAGTATATATAGTCGTTAGAATGAGCTCAAAATTAATAAATGGCTTACATGTTAATGCATCAATAATAATGATCCAGTAATATATACAGTATATACCACTGGCAGGCTCTATTCTGCATAATGTGTACTTTTACTTTTGATATTTTAGGTACATTTTGTTTTCATTGCTTCTGTATTTTGAATTTTGAATGCTGGGTTTTTTACTTGTAATTGAGCATTTTTATAGTGTGGTATTGCTACTTTTACCTAAGTACATGATGTAAACACTTCTTCCACCACTTCCTTGTTTAAGGCACATGTTTTGACATTGTTCAGTCAGCCTTAAATGAAGAACAAAAATCTGAGAAATACAAAACCATTCCAAACTGCAGTCTATCAAGTTAAAAAGACACCACATATGAGTCGTACGTCAAAATAGTGTTATTATCCTCTAAGAATGTTAATCACACTGGTCTGAGCAGTGGCCATCTCTGCCTCAAGGGCCTGTTTCCTCAGCAAGTGGAGCAGTTTATGAGTGAGGTTAAGATGTCAGTCTGAGCCCTCCTCTAACTGTCCCCGAGCCTGACCTCCGGCACAGGAGGGAAGAATGTGATGGCTTGACGCTAAGTGAGTGCCCCGGCTCTCCCTTCCCTCTGACCCCCTCCACCCAGTAGCAGCCCCCAGGCTTCTGTATCAGCCACTGTGTCCCCAGCAACCTCCTCACCGTTTGCAAATATGTCCTTAATATGGCTGGCATGTCGTACGCAGATGTCCCAGTGGCGGGAGATAAATTTGAGAGCAAGGAGATGTCAGGCTGGTGACAGCTGTGGGCTACAATTTCACCAGATGTCCGTCGTTGCTAACCTTCAGCGGCCATGAGCTGGCCACCCCCTGGACGTACTTTACATGCACAGTAAATATTTTCTCAACACGAAGCTCATATGAGGCGCAAACCAGAATTTGTTTGTCACGGCTCACATGGCCAGAGCCTTCAAGGAGCAGGATTTATAAGATCTGGAGGCACAAACTGGTGAGATGCAAGCTGTGTTTTACTTAAAGAGAAGCACAGCTGGAGCCATGACAGACACACAGAGTGAGGAGGAACAGCTATGTGCTGTATGTCTACATGCTCTCAGTGCTGATTGGATGATCCTGGAAAGCCTACTATAAATCTGAAAAGTCTGAAGAGCATAGATTTTTTGTCCTTTGCTCCAAAACCTGCTGGTGGCACTGTGACGCCTTCTTATTGGTCAGACAGTGCTGATGGGTGTAATGTCTGCGTGTGGACAGAGTTTACATTCCAGCAGTTTGCTGTCTGCTATGAGACACAAGGTGCCACAGACATGGCTGTGGCATTTCCTGCTGTGCCACAGTGTACACACAGTTCTGACTCTGGCACAGAGTGCAGATTGGTCACAGACGCTCCCCGGTCCGTTCAGTGTGAATTAAACCAAGCCCGAAATGACTTCAGTTACATTTCTGTGCTTCCTGGCATCGCTGAAATCTGTTCAGCCCCTTTTTAAAATTGTTTTGATAAGTGGGATAGTGTGGTGTTTTGAAAGGCCTCACATGATGAAAGATAAGCTTCTTTTCTTTGTGTGATGACTCTCTGTGACTAATACCGACATATGTAGGAGAGGTGTGATGACGCCCTTGTGTGTGTGTGTCTGTGTGTGTATGTGTGCGTGCATGTGTTAGTATGTGTGTGTGTGGGTATGACTTAAGTCACTTTCAGGGACACACACCAGACTTAAGACCAGTTGATTGGGGACGGCTTACGCCACTGGGGACAAAAGCCATGTCCTCAATTGGTAAAATGCTGATTTTTGGGTCAGTGGTTAAGGTTAGGATTAGGGTTGGGGTTAGGCTTAGGGCTTAGGGTTAGGGTTAGGGTTAGGGTAAGGGTAAGGGTAAGGCTTCAGGGTTAGGGTAAGGGTAATTCCCCAGGAAATTAATGTAAGTCTATGTAAATACCCCAAAAGTGACTTAAGTAAACCTGTGTGTGTGTGTGTGTGTGTGTGTGTGTGTGTGTGTGTGTGTGTGTGTGTGTGTGTGTGTGCATGTGTGTGTGTGTATGTGTGTGTGTGTGTGTGTGTGTGTGTGTGTGTGTGTGTGTGTGTGTGTGCGCGCGCGCGTGCGTGTGTGTGTGTGCGTGTGCGTGTGCGTGTGTGTGGGTGTGCGGCATTCTATGGCAGGACCTTCACAGAATCACCTTACAGTGAGTTTGGCATTTGAACTATCGGTCTGAGTTCACCCCACCGTTGATCTCTTTCCCATCCTCCACTATCAGAACAGCCCACCTGAGGGTGTTGGAGCAGCTCAAGTGTGTGTGTGTTTGTGTGTGTGTGTGAGTGTGTTGCAACTGAGCAGTTACTTGGCTGTGTCAGGATGGGGTGGGGCTGAAAAAGAGCAATTTGGCGTCTGTAGATTACATGGAAAAGCTGACTGATGACATATTCATCACATTTTCCACTCTTCCACTTCTTTTTTTCTCTCCAAACAAAACCAGGGGGAATAATGTATGCGAAAACCCAACAATGCGTATCATGCAGCACCCGAAACAGCACTGGACATGCATTCATTTAAACTTCTGTCTACCATCAACATGATGTGTTTGTTTAAGAGTGAAAGTTCAGAGATTTGTCATCAGGTTGGTTTTTCTCAGACTGCAGTTAAGCGAGAGTGGCATGGTTCTGAGATCTTCTGGGATCACTTAACTTCGTTGTATGTGAGCGTCTGTCAGGATTACACATATTTCACATGGTTTGTGTGCCTTATGTATAAGTAACAGGCTATACTGTAGGAGCTGAGTGAGGAGAGGAGAGGCTGAGTGCAGGAGCCGAATGGGATCTACAGGTCCCTGGGGCTCAACAAACCTGTCCTGCAACCTTCTTAGCCAGCCTGGTGTGGTCTTAAGAACAGATTTGTTTTTCAGACCTGTTATTTTCCTGCTTGTTTAATAATGACTTGTTGTATTACAAAGTAAAAACAAACACAGAAAGAAGCCACATTGTATGTCATGTAAGCATAGCAACATATTTCTACATTAGTGCTCTTACTTAATCTCACAAACAATGATTGGTCATGCTTTTTGTGACTTTGTGTGATTGCTGGTTATTATTCCTGGCAATATGTGATTAAACATGTGAATGACATTTTAGCAGGTGCCTTGACACCATCTCAGTTCTGCAGTCCAGCTTCGTGTTTTGATGTAGCCTGAAGAAAAGCACTGAGCTATTACTACATATTGTTGCATGTTGTTGCCTTTTGTGTTGGTTTCTGATGTGTTGTACTGATATGCAGCATAAGAAAACAGACACTGTGGTTTTCTGTGTCATTTCATTGTGGGACGTTGCCTTCAACAGAGCCCATTTGAAGTACAGAGCAAAGTCTGAAAGCGACACCAATATGAAACATACTCAGCATTTCTGTTGCTGTTCATTCAAGTTGTATAATTTGCTTAAGGTCTGTTAGGAGTAAATATGGACATTTATGGTATTGAAAACTGATCTATTATTGTTTTTGTGGAGTGCATTGATGTTTTTTTCTGCACACAGCTTTGGACTGACAGTGATAATCACCTGCATCATTACAATAGATAATAATAATGTTATAAATAATAAACACATTAAGACATGGGTGCTTGTTGCACAGTAGAATGGAGCAGTAAACCCAAATGACATCGAACATGGCAGCTGTCTTTACTATGAAACCACTTAATTTAAATTAAAGGAATTGTTTGACATTTTAGGAAATATGCTTTTTTAAATGTATTTATTTTTTTTGCAGAGTTAGATAAGAGGAGTGATACTATTCTCATATTTGTACAGTAAATATGAATCTGGAACCAGGAGACAATTAGCTTAGCATGGCATAAAGACTGGATGACAGCTTGCCAGGCTCTGTTCAAGTTTAAAAAATCAGCCTACTAGCACCTTAAAAACTTGCTAATTAAAATCTTATATCACATTTGTTAAATCTGTACAAACACAAAGGGTTTATCAAAACAGGAAGTCTACAGCAGCCAGAAGTCACTGGCTCAGCCAAGAACTGGTTCCAGCATGTAACTATCACTAAAACCAAATAGACATTTTTACATTTTGTTTTTTGGACAGATTAAACAAAGAAGATGTAATGCCTTCATTAATGAGCTTTAGAGGTGCTGGTAGGCACCTTTGGACAGAGGCTAGCTGTTCCTTTTTCCAGTTGTTTCCTGATACATGCAAACGAGTGCAAGCTCATGGAAGCTAAGCTAAGCTAACCGCCTCCTGGCTGTAGCTTCATATTTAGCATACAGCTATGAAAGTGGTAACAATCTTCTCATCTAACTCTCAGCAATAAAGTATAAAAGTGTATTTCCAAAATGTTGAACTACTTCATTAAAGAGTCAGAGTTAAAGTTATCCTCAGATACACATCATCATATCATCAATTCAGACACATACACACCATCGATATCTAATGCAGTAGTATTAAATATTAGGAATTATTTCAAAATAACAAATTGGTCCATTAATCTTACTAATATGTAAGTTTTTACTGTATATGACAAAACATTTCAGAAATAAAACACAACATACTGTTAAAAATGTCTCAACTCTCAACAAATGATATGTCTGGTTTATTATCTTTATCAGAACTGTTAATGCTAGTGAGCAGAAAGGGTTAATGATGATCTGAAGATGTCAGTGCTGAGCCAGGTGTCACTCAGAGAGTCTGCCAAGTGACTCAGACTCCACTTTTGTTACATGGTGTGAAGCTAGAGATTGACACTGACACCGTCGGTTAACAAATGTCACTTATGAACTTATCAGATGTGCAGAGCATCTGTATCTAAAAAGCGTATCACCTGCTGTGAAGGCCTTTGCTGCACTGGCATGATTTGGCAGCGGACAGAGACATCATGTACAGCTATAGTAGGAGTAAGACGAGAGGAGCGGAACTGGCCTTCAACGTGTTGCCTTGTCTGTTTCACACAAGCTCACACAGCCAAGCCCTGACACCTAAACAGATGCATACGTACAATCACAAACCCTCTCACCGACAGATTGACATGTGACGTTATCCTGCTGGAACCTGGTCTACCTGACACTGAAAACATTCCCGTCCCATTGCCTCCTGCTCCTCTGGATCAACTTTCATATGTGGTCATAGCAATGTAAATTCTCTAAGCCTATCAATTAGCAAAAAGGATTACACGGGTCTTCACTTCAGCCGACGTCACCTCCTGTACATGAAGAACAGGATGGCAAAAAAAAAAGGAGTGAAAAACTAATAAAAGTCAAGGTCATTGTTGAATGTTGAACGTGATGCAGTTTTATTGTCTGTGACTCATGATAGGAATTTAACAGTGAAATCAGCACCAATAAAAGCAAGCCTTTCACATCACAACACATGCTCTCTCTTGAATTGAAGCTTATTTGAGTAGAAGATTCGTTTTCTTCCATATGAGTGAGAAAATTAATTCGGCTTCATACATTGTCCCAGTTTTGTAGTATCCAGGGATATTTGTTGATGGTCTGGCATCACAATGAACACGATGCGCAACATGGTGAACCTGTAATTGTTTGATGGCTTCGGTATGTCAGATACATACCCATCTACTCATCAGAGACTCTGAGAAATGCCTCTGAAATATCCACTTTCATTCAAGCGTCCCAGAACATCCACAGCGTGTTTTATTTTTAAAATGTATCCGGTGACAAAGGACACTTCAACCCCTCACTTAGATTACATGCAGACGAGTGTAAGCTCATGGATGGAGGGTAATGTGTCTTTGAGCTGCCCCCAGGCATCATTATGTTCTACACATACATGCTTTTTAATAGGTTGAAGAGCAGACCAATCACACTTGTCAAGCTGTTGCCAGGACACCGGCGGTGTGGTTGCTAAACACCGGTCCACAACTTTTACATCATGGACTATATTTCTGAAAGTTAGAATATGAAAGATTGTATTACCTCACAGAAGTGCTGAAGCAGGTCCCAGGAACACCTGCTCGTTCCGTGTAAAATATCATCACCCCCGCTCCTGAGTCCGAACAATTTCCTCATTTAATGCCTGCTCTCAATTGAGATGATGATCACCATCTAATCCTGTAATAAGTCCTCTGCCTCAAAATGTTTATCAGACAAACATGTCTAGTGGCAGTGCGCGTTTTAAGTTAAGCATCATGTAATTTATCTCTGGTGATAATGGTTCAGCTATCTTTAGTTTGGTAATGATCAAGATTTAGCCACAAACATAAGCTCATATTTATTTAATTGTGCATGAACCACTTAAATATCATGTTATTTATATAATTATGTGTTATTAAGACTGTTGCCCTTGTTTCAGTTTATTTCCTCATTGTAAATGTGAATTTATTTTGCACAACACTAACACCACACCAGGAGTGATGTTGACTAACATCAAAGACAGCAAAGACAGGTTTAGTGTTGGATTAGCTGTGATTGATGGTTTGTGGTTCACTGGTTGTCTGTTTCTCAGATCTGGGACTGGTTGGTGGAAAGCTTTGATTGTGTTTACCAAAAGTGCTCCGCTCCAGTCAGTGATGGGATTCTGTGCCCTTGGGAATAAAAACAAAGCAATCCGGTAGTACCGTTTGAACCGGAGCAGGTTTTAATCCACAGTTTCATGTTTTTGTTTAGTCTGCACACCCGCGTGGCCTGCTGGTTGTCCAAAAATATAATGTACACAAGGTTTTGTTTTTAGAAATCTCGATCTCTCTGTTACTGTCCTCTTTTTTTTTGCATTCAGATTACCCCTACCCAGTAAAAAAATCCAGTTTAGGTGCGGTTTAGCCACAAAGAGTGAAACCTTTTCCCCTCAAATGGTTAAATAAGGAAGTTAAAGCTACACAGATCAGTATTCTGCTACTACTCTACTAACAACAGATTAAATAAACTATATGTAATGTGAAAGGGGTCACTTGAAGAGGTGAAACACTTAGTTGATTAATGGATTTGACAGTACTGTGAACTATTTTGATAGATTGTTTCAGTCATTTTGTCAAAATTTTATTTGTAAAAATGTAAAACATCACTGGTTCCAGCTTCTGAAATGTGAGGATTTGAAGCTTTGTCATCTGACAGTAAAGTGAATGTCTTTGGGTTTTGGACTGACGGTCGGACACAATAAATTTAAATATGCCACTTTGGTCTTTGTGAAAGTATACTGGGTATTTTTCACAGTAACAATGAATCCATTCATCGAGAAAATAATCTGCAAATGAATCAATAATCAAAACAATCATCAGCTGCAGTTGCCCTGGTAGCTTATCGTGACAGACCCACAGAGAATTATCACCCAAATCTACGATTCCTGTCAAGCTCTACAGAGCTTTTTAGCTTCTTTTATGATTTGTTTTTCTGGCCTGAAAACTCCATTCAGATCAAATTGTTTCCAGCTAAAAGAGACAACTACAGACAGCAAAAAAGCTCTGATAAACTGACTGTATGCCACCTGCCTGAATGACGGCACACGGTTAGCAACTAGCTTGTGCATATAGTGGAGAATTTAGTTTCATGTTTTTTAGAAAACTAAGATATTTTTGATCAAACAAAGTGAAAAACAGAGTTAATATTGGACTTGCCTTCATCAGATCACCAAAAACAGGACTCCAAATGAATAGCAATGTTGCTCCGTGTCTGCTGGATGTTTAAAGGCAATTGATTGCTAACTGTTTGTTTGCTAGCTAGTTTGCCATAACAAGATTATGTTGTGTTGTGTTTTCAGCTTCTGCTGCCCCCAAGTTGTCAAATTTAATCAATGCTGATTAAATAGATAAGTCTAACATTTTCAAGTCACTGTAACACTTATTTTATTTCTCAAGAATACCTGTTTTTAAATTTTAGATAGCCTTTTTTATTATTTACCAGTTACCACTGTCAACGAATGATAATTATAAATCATAAACACACATGTAGTGTGTAAACATCAACACACAAATCTGGTTCCAACTGAAGTTAGTTGTACTGGGTAGATTATTCAACTCTGGCTCACTGCCTTTTTGTTCCTGCAGGCAAGATTGATTTTCCCAAGGTGACAACAATCTGATCTCAGATGTAAAAGTCACTGTCACAAAAGACACACACAAAAAAAGTTGAATCATACCGTGGGAAAGCATCAATAATTGTCTGGGAGTCTGGATATTACCGCAAATAATGATTCAGTGAATAGAAATACAGGTTATACTGGTCACATGGGAAAGCTCATGCTAGTTTGCCGCTCTTTATCTTCAGCACTGTTATTGAAGAGCAGGACTGGTTGTATCAGGTTTAAAATATTCCATGCTCCAGGAACTGCATTTATACGCCTCAACTGCACAGTTTGTTTTTTTTTCTGTTTTGTAAGAGCAGTGGCCTAATTTATGACTTCAACAGCAGATGAAATGTTCTTGATCCTTCCACTTAATGGTGCCTTGAACTTCCACCGACATATTGTCAGTTAAAATAGAGGTTTCCCTATAGGGATGTTATGAACAATGCCAAGTTGCTGGGCAGTTTAGTGCATAGGCTGTAAATTATCACCTCTCAGACACTGCACCGGACACTGGTAGTTTTGACTCATCTGGATTTCCCCTGCATTAGTCACCAACTGGAATATACACACAGACACACACAAGTATGCCCACATAACCCCCTCACAGTGTGAGAGTGATTGGCCACAGTGTGGTGTATGTGACTGACACTGATAATACATCTCTCCATAGTGCAGCCAACGTCAGGGATACTTCATCAGCTGCTCCACCAACTGCTCTTTGGCATCCCATATGTAAACTCTTGACATTAATAAGGCTGTGTGAATGGGGCCGCATAATGCCTTCAGGACAATGAACACACCAAAATGAATTATTGGGTTTTACAGTCACACAGGCTGGTTGCCATCTATGGTTTTGACTACAGTTAAAACTGCAGATTAAAGCTGGCTTAGCACTCACTGCGCTCTTTAATCAGAGCCTTGTGAAAATAATAACCACATTAGACATATGTGCACTCCTACTGATGACAGTGCCAGAGATGTCACTGACGTAGCTGCCAATTCATAAACACACACATACATGTCAAATGAAGTAATAGGGGTTAGGTGACTGGTTCCCAACACCTGAGCCTTAGAGTAATTAATGATGTAATGGTTTCATGTGTCGTTGTAAATATCAGATTTAATGACATCTTGAGGTCAGTTTGTCCTTGTTATGTTGATAGGTGGATATGGTCAAAGCTACAGTGCATGTAAAAGCTTTAATAAAGGGACTTTGTTGTATAAATAACATAATAATCACCCTGACATTTTACAAGCGGGTTTTTACTGTAGTTGTGATTATGTGAGCAGAGATTAATCTTTATTTTTTAACTGGGGAACTTTATTTAACTGAGCAAGCTGATTAACAACTGATATTTACAGCAGTGGCACAGACAGTCAACAGTGCAGTGGCAAAGTTGTTATTCAGTGCACATGGTAACAGTGGTGGCATCTTTTTCAAAGTTTGACATCCAACTATTCCATATTTTATCAAAATACCAACTTTTCTCCATCAGAAAATGTGATAAGAAGTAACAGAAAATGGTTTCTTTTGCTAATTATCAAAACATGTTCCATGTAATCATTTCACATCTCTGCATACTTTCCAAATCCTAATTTTCTATATTACAATACCTTGATTTCCAGTGTGGATAATTAGAAGTAATTACACACATCTATGATCAAACTGTTTCAACCCTGCTAGTGGTATGGCCATAAGGATGGCATTGGCAGTCTGGTTGGTCAGTCCACCACTTTGGTCCGGACTAAAATATCTTAAGAATTGTTGGATAGATTGCTGTGACATTCATGGTTCCCAGAGGATGAAATCCACTGTCTTTGGTGACCCACTTACTTTTTTTTCCTGCCACCAGCAGGTTGACATTTTTGCTTCAGAGTGAAATGTCTCAGTGATTGGATGAATTGTAATACCTTTGTGTACAACTTTTTATCTAACATCATCATCTCTCATCAGTCTCTCACTCAGCATTTCTTTCATCTGCCTTTCTGTGAAAATAAACCCTGTTCTTGGGATTTACTTTTCAAATTCTCCAGCAACCATTACAGCACTTGCTTTTAGAAGTTGAAATCTTTGTTGTTGTAATGAAGTTAAATGACGATACATATTTTAGCATACAAAAAACTGCAGTTACCATGAAAATTTACACTCTCATCCAAAGTCAACTTTCCAACTTTTAAACCTTCATCTCTGATGCCTAAAAACGTCTAAACCGCTCACTCCTTTCTATCCCGCTGTTATTACAAACATGTCAAGTTGTGACGTTTAAATCGCAATGGTCTATGGGAACTGCAGTTTGTTGAAAGCCACTGAAAGCAGAAATATTTATTAAACAACAATATTAGATTTTTTTTGTTTGTTTTGTTTTGTTTTATTACCTTATCTAATCATATGGACATACACGACTACTGTTGTGAAAGGCTTTGTTCCAAGGCTGGGTTTTTAGTTTTCAAATGTCAATGGGATTTAAACAAAGTTTTTTTTTCCTACTTCTGGAACAAAACCTGGAAGTTCTGGTTTCACTCCAGGTTTCCATGAGATTCCCATAGCCTCAGCTTCACTTTGAATTTAGTGCTAATAATCTAAAATCAGCATGCTTTACATATTAAACTAAGATGGTAGACCATAGTAAACATTAGCATTGTCATTGTTACTCTGCTGATATCAGCATTTAGCTAAGTGCAGAACAGCCTTACAGAGCCGCTAGCATGGCTATAGACTCTTGCAGAGTCTTGTTTAGTGCAGTATATCACCAAAACAATATGAATTCACACAAGTATACAGGTTCACTTGATAATTAAGATCTCTATATGAACTTTAAAAACATCATGTAAATCTGTGTTAGGTAATATTAAGCTTGGTTATTGAGTAATTGGCTGAGTGTGACAATTCTAAGATTAAACCTTGTTTGATAACAAATACTGGTATTTCTGAAAAGTATGTCTTGAAAATAACAGCTGTGTGACCACAGTTACATCACCAGGTTGGCATACAGTATGCATGTCTGCTGTATCAGTGCGGTCTGTCATACTGTAGGTGCACAGCAGACAGTCAGAGGGGAGAGAGGCTGTATGTCTTTATTAAAAGTACAAGAGAGCAGCTTAGAGGTTTGTGTTCCCTGGATACACCACATCTATTTATTTTCATTCCCCCCGCAGTGACCCTTCCTTTTATTTTAGCATGCTGATTCATCTGCTGTTCATCTCTGAAAACCACACAAGACCTCTAGGTTTACAGTGTCATGCTACTTAGGCGAGAGGGAGAGTCTGATATTGTATAGGAGGTAGCTATATGCTCAGAATGTGGCACGATTTCTGTGTGTGCTTAAATAAGAGTCTATCTGGGCTACTGTTAAGGATTGTCAAACCACGGTATTCACTTCTGGTGTGTCTTTATCTCAAGTCAAGTTAAAGCTTAAGGAGGATATAGGGGTGTCATTTTCATCTTGTTTTATGCTACTGGACATGTTTTAAAGCATTACTTTTCACCAGTATCTTGTGAGACATATGCTATCTTGGCCTTAGAGTATGTTTCACTTCCTTAAATGAAATATTTGGGTGATTTTTATTAGTCAGTGAAAGGCCAGCCACAGACTGAATCTTTATGCTTTTGCTGAATCGGCAGAGATTCAACAATCGCTGCCATTTAATGTATTTATGGAAATATTCAGCCAGCTTTGAAGCCTCCTGGGCCTTTGTGAAGTTCATGACGCAACAGACATGCCCTCAACCCACAAAACCACATGGGAATCTGGGTGGAAATGTCAGAATAGGCCAGAGAAACACATGGAGTAGGGAAGGGGTGAGCTTTTCAGGATAGTGGCTAGCTGTGTGTGTGTGTTTGCTGGTGGGGTGCAGGGTCAAATGTAGTTGCTTGATATCTATATCCTAGCAACTGAGAGTGAGTGATATCTTGTACAACTGTAGCTGGGGATTGGTCAGAGAGCTGGCACAAGCCCCTCCTATTAGTAGGGTAGCCTAAGAAAAAATACCTAAATTCAAAACATCTCTCAAACTTTCTCCACTCTGCACTGTACCCTCCGGCACTTTAATCCAGGCCTTGTTTATTTACTTTGTTTATTTTATACATATTTATAATTTTTTTGCATTAATTGTATTTATTCTTGTAGCTTATGCAGTCTGTGATTTCTGCGCCTTTATGACAAGCTGGTAATTTTTAAGACTGTAGCAAAGTGAATTTTTTGGTATGTCAACATGAATTCACCTTACACAGCTCTGCAGTATTACCCAGAGTTTCCCTTTCATCGGTAAGTACATATAAATTGTACTTAAACTGACTAACAGTAATAGTTAACTCATATATATCATTTTATATATATATAAAATTCATGTGATATTCAACCTAATTTGTTAAAGTTTGGCATGTCAACATGACATTCTGAGGCAGCATATATTGTGTGAATTTAACATATGGGAAATGTGTATTCAGGTTGTTTACATGTATTGTTACATTTATTACATTACAAATGGAGTTCTAACAAGAGAAAATTCAGAAAATCTGAATTATTGAAGTGATTGGGAATCCCCCTGCTCTTTGTATTTGACTTGAACTGGCAGTTCAGACTGGTACTGTCTGGAGGTCCAAAGTGACCTGGGAACAGTTGTGTCTGCCTGGATCCTCAGCTGCTACTCTGTCCTGATATATTTATAAGCGTGGCATACTTATGGCAACAATGCATGTGTAAAGGGCCATCAGGACTGAAGTGGCAGACAGATTACATGACATCTCGGTTGCTCGGTCTTCTTCTGATCTTTACTGTATAGAGGCCATTTCAGTGGGAATGTATGTAATTCAGAGGATGTCAGATGTTTTGCAGATGCTTTTATCCAGAATCATTTACAGGAGGAGGGAACACAGTGTGACAAATGTTTGCTTATGTGATTTTATCAGATGCATCTTATTCAGTCTTGTACATTGTATTCAGTATGTATATTGTATCTTTGGCCCATAAATTATCCCCTTTTGGTCCTCTAAAATCATGATTATTGCATCATGTCAGAACATTATGGTGATTATTATTTGGCATCTGAGACAATAATCAGTGATGTTTTAAAACTCTGCTTAACAACATATCAACATACATCCCTTATTTGTTCAGTATATGCACGTCAAAGCAAATTCATCAATGATCAATCAACTCTACACTGAAGATTTTGCTGTGCACATCAGGTCACTCCACTCCATCATCACTGTATGTCTAATCATTAATCATTACTGACTTCACCAGTGGTCAGACACATGCTGACATTCATGTAATCTGAAGACAATGTTCAACAAAAATCTAGTTTACTCTTTTGTCCTGATATTTAGAAAGACAGTTTTACTATTTTTCTGTGTGGTTCATATGATTATTATAAACTGTACTGTGTTGTCTCCATCTTACTGGGCACCTTTGGAGTACTAGTTTATATTCTCCGGGTTATGTTGCATAGGTATATACCTTGTTATTGTACTCCTCATTTGTACTACTCATTTGTAGCCATTACGTACTGTATACTATTTTCCACTTTTAACGTAATGTCCTTGTAGTTGTGCTTGACAGTCAGTGTGCATCAAGTTGTGTGTTTTTCAAACAGAAAACTTCAATTTCTACGGCTTACAATAATTAATTAATTAGCCCACAATAACCACACAGCTACAGGGTGTTTAAAATACATGATAGTGTATGATTTCTAATAATACCTGTTACCAGTGGTGCTTTAATCTATTTTTGAGTGGTAAGTTTGGGTAGCATTCATTTTCTATGGTGTTGCTTCTCTGGTTTCATTCAGCTTTCAACTATCAAGGTATTTTTTGGTCCACTAATTCTCTCCTAGTTTCTTGTTTTCTTTGCATTCCTAACCTTAAAGGAATTTGTGCCTGTCCTTTTACCCCATAGGATTTGACTTTAGACTGTTTCACTTCTATAAAAGTAAAGGGATAAGAGGAGGAGAAACTCTGGGGCTTTCTATTGTTTTGCAGTCATGTCCCTCTTCCAGCCAGGGCTGACAGATGAGGGGGAGAAGGTCTTAGGCCTTTGAACAAGTGATTAATAAAGACACTGGAGAAGGGCCCCGATCGGCCGGGCTGTTTGTTTTGATTGCATTTTCATCGGTCGGTGTGCCCAACCTGCCAAGAGACAATGGCCATCCCTGTTTAGTGCTGACCTCTGCCCCAGTCTCGTCTGGAGGCGCTGCACTGTCTTTAAGTGGATGCTGAACAGCCTTCGCCTCGGGCTAACTGAAAAACTCTCTGAGTAACCAGACACCCAAAAGCAGACAAACAACAGCCAGAACTGTGATAAAGCCATCTATCAAAATGGTGTTTTAATAAAATAAATCTATGGTAAAATAAATGATGAAAAGGACAGTTTTAATGAATCATTTGTTAAATGCATGTTTTTGTAATTATTCTCTGCATTTCTTAATGTTAAGATTTTCCACTTTTCCATCTTGCTACTGACATTTTGCTACCCTCTAAAGTCTCAACGATTCAAATACTAAACAGTCTATAAAAATGTAAATGCAAGTGAAAGTGGACATATTCATCTTATTGTTTAACTGCATTGCTACACTAAAGCTGGAATAAGCACAAGTCTTTAAGAGTGCAGGACATCAAGTGTAAGCTGCAGTTTTATTATGACAATATCAAAACATATTTATAGGCTTCAACTGAACCTGATGCACAACTTCTGTGATTATATTCTGCATTCTGACTGATCAGCAAACAATGCTGTGAAGCAAAGCTCATAAGTCTTTATAAAAAGTTAATGAAGCACTTCAACTAGTTCCACCAAATGGCATAATCAAATGGAGTTAACCTATGACAGAGATCAGTAGAGTGACCACACCTAAATCCTCCCTCCTCCATTAACAGAAATGACACCACACCTGTGCTATACCTGCAGTCTACCTTTTTGTTGTTTTTCCCTGTGACTGTCATCCATTATTTTAAATATATGATGGACCTATATATCTGCTACACTCCAAGAAGCCTATACTCTTTTGATTTATCCTGTAGATGTCTTTCTCCTGTTGTACCCCTCACCCTTTGATAATGGGCAAAGTGCAGTAGTAGTAAGATTAAAAAGGTCTGAAAAGGAAGAAAATAGGCCATATATACTGTAATGTTTTGGCAGGTCGATATTTGACTTCACAGACAAACTGGTGAGACAAGAGTGTCTAAATAATAATTTTTAATAAATTGTAATCATTTTGCAGTGTAACATAGGTAATATAGATTTAAATAAAGAGCCAGTTATTGTAGTGTATCTTTGTTATAGATAAAACTGATAATATTGGTATGCAAAGTAAAACTACTTTATTTATTTTACAAATAGAAAATTAACCGCCATTTTGCTGCCTCATGACTGGTTGCCATGACAATTATCAAGGGCCTTGAAGATAACCTGAGCAAAACCAGAGATGATTAATTAAATTCAGTTTGCAGCTGAAGGTAATATCTCTGTTTCTTTCGTATTTGAGGTTTAAATAAACTTAAACAGACACAGTTAATTGAGCTGACTCACACCATAATTGTTTTGTGAAATAGCTTGGCTAGCTGAAAAAATACAAATAGTTTCGCTAGTTAGCATCACAATGAATTGCTAACTTGAATTGCGAGTGTGCTTGCTACATGAGTTAACTATATCTGTATCTGATGCTTGGTAATTAGTTTACCAGTGAAAGTGTAAAAGCAGTTTGGCAAGTATATTAGTGTTTTACAATGGCTGCAAATCAACTTTATTTTAACGTTACTGTTGCCTCTGCTGAGTTGATTTTATGAAAATATTTTCTTTGCGTCTCAGCAGGCCTGCTAGTTTCTTTTGTTAATTAACTTAGCCGACTTATCCAGTCAATTTAATTCCTATCACATATCATTCCTTGACTCTGACATACGGAAATGGTTTTTAATGCATAGCCTACATACATTGTCAAATTCAGTCCGACACATCTATTTCTTTACTCTACTTTTAGTGTATTGTTCAGTGTATTTAGCCTGTCAAAATGTTGTATGGTTTATTTTTCTTTCAATAATCTCAAATCAGTCTATTTTCATCAGTGTGCTTGACTTATTTGATTGACAAGGCAGGCACTAAGGATGTAAAAATACTGTGGTGCAGTCTGTTTCCAGTACAAGGCGAGCTGGAGGAAACCTTTATTAAACATTATGCTCAGTATTTGTTAAATGTTACTCCTCTTATGCGGTCTAGTTAAGATGCCATGTGTTTCTGCTATAGCAAAAGCTTATAAATTATCCTCTTAATTTCACCCAAACTGAATGGTCTGTAGGCTTAATCTCCTAAATCCTCTTTTAAATAATTCCTGGGTTGGGCAAACTCAGTTTATCTTTATTCTAAACTCAAAACACTAAGTACGTAAGTTAAATTATTTGCTTCATTAGATATGCTTGTGTTTGTAAGTCAGGTATTAATATCATTCACCACGCTGTGTTGGGGAATTCCACAGCCTTAAATAGTGCCAGCTTCAGATTATGGACCCCCATCTCCTCCACCCACCACCCCCAAGCCCGTCCAGCTGTACACATACCAGAAGTTGCAGCAGTGCTATCATATAGACTGTGGGGGGAATTCCGCCTGTCTCAGACTGCAGCGTGCGCCACTTCAGCAGGAACAATGGCAGCCTGAGCTCTGAAGCAGGTGTAATGTTTCAGGGGAGCAGGTCAAAGTGCCTCTGTCTGAATGGTGCATAATCACCATTATGTGTAGTACAAATATTCAGTATTATGCAGGCTGACTTCTTCACAATGGAAGTGCTCTTCATGAATGGCTGCCAGCAGGACTCCTCCTCCTCCTGCTTTCCTCCACTGGCTGGGTGGCCAAATCTCTCAGCCCTGCACTTCTACATTTATGTTGATGTTTGCTGACATTGCAACTTTTAAAATTACCTCTTTAAATTGCTGGACTCATTTTAAATATGAGCAGCAAATTGAATATGATGGTGGTTGATTCTGTCTCCTTGCAGACTCAGGGATCCGTCATCCCGTTTGTCCTGGAGAGAAAGCTCATTCCTCACCACCATGTCCCAGAATCAGTCAGCACAGACAAGTGATTTCTTCAGCCAAGATGTATTCAACCAACTGTTTGATATGCTCGACCAGTGAGTGATTACTACACAAAAAGCCAAAACATTGTGCTGATAATGCAAAAGCATATTTTAGTGATAAAAACACAACTCAGCAATTTTTTTTGTGTCTCCTCTTGTGTTTCAGATCTGCTATTCATTCAGTCCAGCCCATTGAGCTGAACTTCACAGACAGTCCAACAGATGGGTCTACAGGAAACACCATCCAGATCAGTATGGACTGCATAACTATGCATGAGCCAGATGAGACGCTTTCTGTAAGTACGTAGGTTTGATGTTCAAGGAAATCACCTTTTACCTTTTTCTTTTTTTTACTAGCAATTCATGCTGCCTCAGCCCCACCATGACCTCAGACAGAAATATGCAAAATTAACAATATTCAAAATGACATTACCTGTTCAATGTGTCATTGCCTATATTACAGGTACACATCACTGTTAACTTACAACTAAATCAATATAGACTGAGCAGTGTTTTGTTTATGGAAATAGATTAAAATAATGATATTTCTGGCTTTTGAAATAGCAGTTTCCTTGCCATTTATTGCTGAGTCAGTACGCTTCGTGACGTGACCAAGCAATACATACAATGATGCTATAAATCCATACAGAATGCTCCAGGTTTTTTTTTTTTGCCGTTGTCATTTTGTGGTTGATTAATAAATGTACCCTCTGAGATTACTTTCATTCTGAGTTGATGGGACTTCCAGTGGTTGTACAATACAGAATGAACTACTTTTTATTTTCATATTAGCAATGGAATTTCCCCAGGACGGTTGTGACAATGTGGAGTGGTGCAGAGTAGCTCAACAGCCAGTGAATAAGGCCAGTTTATCTGTTTTTGTCTGAGATGTTGTCTGTAAGGTGGTGATATTATCTGATTTAGCCTGAGTCGTGCTTGACCTGGGTGGCCCCTCTGAGACTGGTAGCTCTCAGAGTCTGTTGATGGTAGAATGTGCATTTAGACGGTCACATGCCTTAAGATGCGCTTTAAGTAGTAAAATTTGAGTTTCCTGTGTTTCTTTCTTGACTATAATGAGTTGAAGCTCAGATTGTGAGCTTGTTCCTTGTGACAACACAGAACAGACATCGATTCACATTATAGTACAGTCCAGTAAAGTACTGTGAAAAATCTTTACTAATACCTTTCTGGTATTAGCTGTTTATAAAACAGTGCACTGTATGAACTCTCTTGTGTTTGATCTGTAGTGAGGGACATATCTTTGTCAGTTCTGCTACTGAAAGATGATGTGCATGTTCCCCTCCCACTGAAGGAATGCTGTTGTCCAGCCAGGGTGGAAAAAAATAGCAAATAAAAATTTTGTTCAAGGAGCTGAGTAATGTTACCCTGCGCATCCCCCAAGGGGGTCTGTGCTCTCTTGAACTGGTGATTAATGGCCCCACCCCCACCACCCACTTTCCTCTGCACCAAAGAGGGGCGTGGTGCAGTGATTGGCACGCCAGCAACCCAGGCAGCATCCGTGTGGGGCTAAGAGCCCGCTGCCATGGCGTCTTGCCAATCACCAAGCCCTGATCATTATTACCAAGTCAAGTGTCTGTTTTGATGAAAAGCTGTGGTGGGCAACCCCCCCACCCAGCCATGTGGAGGTGTGCCTCTTTCATGAGTCATTAGAATGCAGCTCAGTGTTTAGTGCCCTGGGGGACTTATTTGTATTGTGTAGGGTTTATGTTTAATCTGAAATTCCTTTTTCTTCTGGATTTTTTTTTCTGTAGCTGCAGGGCAACAATTTAACACAGCACCTGCCTCTCTCGCAGAAGTCCCAGCTCTCATCTATCAGTACACGTCTTCTCTATGTAAAAGTGAGGGGTGGCAGCAGGGGGGGAGGAGAGAAGCAAACAGAGGGTAGAATAACATGAAGGAATGTAGCAGAAATAGTGGCTGAAGAAACGCTATATCCTACCCCAAACAGCTGATTTTACACCAAGATAAAGCTCTGATCAGCTGTGCATGGAGGACGCAGTGTTGAGCACGGGGACAGAGGTCCTTTTCAGACACAGGATAGAGTTTAAACAACTTTACAGCAGAGTAGCTCAATCGACACAGGGCTTCCCTGAGGTCTAATTACATGTTTGTATTTGGATTCTTACTTTTTTCACCACACCTCTCTCTCTCTTATGTGTGATAGCTTTTGCCCCTTAGTTCAGTGTCTGAGCTGCTAAGCTTTTTTCTCCGCCATTTCCTAAGTGTAACAGAATGTAAAGTTAATCTAACGTGGTTTTTAAATTCAGTAATAAGCAACGTGAGGCTCAACTTTAATCGTAACTCTCAGTAAAAATTGATTATTCATTAGAAAATTGTGCTGTATTTAATCCAGGATGTTAGTAAACCTGTGCATTAAGTACACAACCATCTATCATTTCTTTCATGCTCCACCAGTTTGCCTCCAGCATATTAAGAAGTGTTGTAAGGCGATGTACCAGGGAAAGAGTACCTGCTACGGTCCACTTGAATAACTGTTGAGTCAGTGAATGAGTATGAGACCTGACTGTGGATGTGGGGATGCTAGAGCGAGAGCCCCTATTGCCCTTATCTTTTGTAGTTTTACTCACATCTTCTCAGACAAGACTCTTCGAAAAGGCTTACTTCTACTTTTTTCCACATTATTATATCATTGATCACCATATATTGAGTCAAACCCTTTGAGAGAGAATAAATCCTCCAGTAATTAACCTTTAAACTTCTTTTGTAAAACACCAGTTATTCATATTGGTTTTTCATAAATACCTGATTTTAATCCAGAGTCTTTAAACATGCAGCAGAATTAAACTTAAGTGGATTCACGTGACAATAATATATTGGTTCAGTGGCAAAATAGAATAAGTCTCTCAAAAATGCAGTTGTTGACTTAAATAAATGTTTAATATTTTGTTTTAAAGTGAGCGGGGTCACATTTGAACTTTAATATTAGAGATTAGAGAATAGTTTTCTTGGATATCAGATATGATGTGAAAATTAAAACACAATACCCCATAATGGGACAAGCTATGGTTAGAATATTTAGTTTTCTTTATTTTTTCTCAGGGTTTTTGAACAGATAGTTCTAAAAGGCTAAGATGCCCAGGGAATTAAACTTAGATGCTAATTTAGGAATTAAAAGTCCCTTTTGTGCTTCCTGTTTGTGTTTTCTATGCACCAGAGGAGCCATGACGATGACGCAAATTAGACAATGAAGATTAAAAACTAACAGCTTTGTTTGAGATGTAATTTTCACATACAACAACACAGAGTCATCATGGTCTTTGAAATTAACTGTTGTGAGACTGTGATGTTTGAATGGATGTTGGAAAACAGACACCTAAAAAGACTGGAATCCTGTTTCCAAAGTAGCAGTGATCTGCATTTTTTTTTACTCAAGGATGTAAATATAGTAAAACAAAATACAAACAGAGTTAGCTTTAGAGTTAAGAGAATTCAATCTCTCTCTTTTTCTCATCTTATCTCACTCTGATCATTTCTGAGTCATCTGGGCTGTGAGAAACTATTACTGTGGGACTCATTGTGGGCAGAATTTACAGCCCAGAGACCAAAATTAGAACTTGAGTCTTATGACTGAAATGCAGGTGAACTTTTTGAGTTCTTAAAAGAGATATTAGATTAGTTACTAAATAATTAAATGGACACTTTATGAAATTAGAATGCTGATTTACAAAAATTATTATTAAACTGGAATTATCCAATCTAGTTAAGTCTGAGTATATCAATGTACTGTATTTTCCAGCTCATCAGTGATTAAATTGACTAAATTGTATCATAGCATAATCCCACAATAATGTTATATTCATATAATAAACTTTTTGGTGTTGCTTGAATATATTTATTGGTTTTCATATTTTTACACATAAAATAAAGACATAAAAAGTAAAACAAAACAGAAAAATATATATATAATATATAGTTCATTCATTCAGCATACTGTCATACATGAACTACATGTCTTCATCAGTTCATCAATCAGTACAAAGTTGGTAGAGTAACTCTAGATAGCACATGAAGTGTCCCCATATTATTTGGAATGTTGTAAGTGGCCGTTTGCAGCGTACGTCAGTCAATACTTCAATATTTCATGAACTTCAATGGACAAAAACTGAAGCATCAATGGTTACCCAATGGCTAAAAAGCCTCTCAAGCTGCCTGGGCATTGACAAGCTGACTGAATTCATATTCTGCCCTCTGAGGCTACATAGCACAGTAGCAGCAACAAGGGATTAAGAAGTAAAAACATAAATTGTACTTTGATTGTAAAGTTGAAATTAAGGTAGTCCAGTGGACTGTTGTGCAGCACTTTGACTTGATACTTGTCCCAATAATAATAATTTAACAAATTCAGTGTGATGATCAGTTATCAGAACAACCCTGTTACTGAGTTGTGACTATACAGTGATTTAGTTAGTGAAAGGGATTGAATTTACACAAGCCACGTACCAAAAACTAGTAAAATTATGGCTCATTAGTCTCTTAGTCTGTTCTTTTCTTGCCCCTTTAAAATTACTCCTCCAATTTTTGAAATCAAATTGTCCAGAGGGTAAAATAGTTTCTAAATCAGCTTATTTCTTTTTAACAAGTGTATTTTAAGACTTGGTGGCAGTTGATTGTGGGGGTTTTAGGAGTTGCCACCCAAGTGATGCTCTGTCTGTCCGCTGACTGCCTGCCTCTGTCACTGTGGATGGGAGCTTACACTGCTTTCAAGGCAGGTGTCTGTGCAGCCACTGCAGCCTGACTGACACTTGATACTAAACTAATCTAGCTGACTTAAGGAACGGGCTCTTTAAAGTGAAAAACTTTAGTAAAGCCTCTTTTGTCTGAGCCCCTAGGTCTCCAGATTTTTAGCTGCTGCCTGGTTCAGCTCTCTTCTTAGTTTCTCACTGCTGTAGCATTTGAGGTGACACACTTAATAAAGATGCGACTGCACTCTCTGACAACATAGTTTAAGATGGTGAAGCAGTGTGTTTCCAGTGAACTGGTTTCTAGGGTCTGTAATCCACAGCCCAAAGCTAATTCTGCAGCAAGTGATTGATTCTCTGTCACAAATGAGAGTCATGTTAGGATTGGTTTCCCTATTGGAAATTGATCCCTATATGTAAGAAAAACATGCCAGTAAAACTATCAAAAAAGTTAAAGATATGTGTCGATTTACAAGCCTACTGCAGTTTATTGCAGCCGGAGTCTCAGTTGCATTAAATAGCCAATCTACTATGTCTGTCCTGCTTGAATACAGCTACCACTTTATATTTTACTACAGCCTCACCCAAACACTGAGTATTCTAACTTCTTTTCAGATGCCAATGTTGTTTTAACATAATTAGAAGTTTGTTTAGCTAAACTAATTATCACCCTCAAAAGGTCTGGCTAGGTCTTCACTGAAGCCCAGGTACAGGCCACTGGATTGGGCTCTTTTAAGTGTTGATTTGCTTTTGTGACATGCTGACCTGTAGGCCCATAGCCCCGGGGCCTGAGCAGGGTGTGGCTGGTGATTGGAGACACTGACTTCAGGTCATAGTTGTGCTTAAGTCCTCAGACAGCTTTCAAATCATTCTGACCACAGGGCAAGAGTTTCAGCCCCCTGGGTGCTGCAGTAATAGAGGTGATTTGCGCCCTACTGACCAGGCCCTTCCCTTGTCATCTAGCAGTATGTTTACATCTGTAGCATAACTCTGCTCCATATTTCTATTCTAATGTACTTTAAATGATGAATGGAAAGCTAGAGATGCTTTTTTGTTTTGCTTGTTCAGCAAATAGCTCTCTAATGTCCAGAAGACTAAAACAGACCACGCATTTAAAGTTTTGGTTCAAAAATGTGTGCTACAAAGTATATCAGTGTTGATCCACTCAGCCTAAATGTAGCTGTTTCAGTTTTATAGCTGAAATCGATAAAATGTATATATGAAGCCAAAATCAATGTATAAATTTATTCATGGAAGCAATTTTATTATAAACATAACTTTCAAATAAGTAGAGATCCAGCTGAGCTGTTAGTGCTAGCACCATTACAGTATCTGAGACACAACACATGTTTCCAAAACAGATCTACACCAGTCATCTCTGATAGATACAAGCAATCTACAGGAGTCACATTGTTTTACTGGGGGCCTCTGCATTAGGATGGCTTGGGGGATGCAGGGGGGAGCAATTCTTATGCAAACTAGTGACTGTAGGTGTAGCTGATACTCACCTAACCCCAGACCGCAGTTCTTACTCTGGAGCTTTCAGCCCTAATGGATTTGTTTTTGTAATTATTTATAATGCTACAGTATGTTGTTAATTTTTCTGATTATCACTCAAATTGATGGTAATTTTCAATTTGGGATGTAATTTTGAGATCATCCACCCAGATGGATACATTCACGAATACATGAAGTGTCTTTTGAATGGCTTAAATTAAATTTGTATTAAATGTTTTACAGGTAATGTAAGAGCACTGCAATTAGGATAAAAATATTCAGAGTTAAAAATGAAATGTATTTTTCTGTACTGACTATTACTTTACCTGGATTGTCTTATGTTGCACTATCTGGAGAAGTAAATAAAATGCAAAAGAAGCAAAATGCAAGCATATGATAAAATCATTTGTAATTATTTATTGAGCTTGATATTATTCACTGCTACCAATTAATGCAGTAATTCACTAGCTAACATATAGCAGTGAAGAGGCCTGCAGAGCCTCAAAGGCAGAGTAAGGAGACGATGCTTCTTCTGGAGATGGGTGTGGACTCAGGTATTGGACAGGTTGCTCCTTAGACCCTCCCCTCTCTTCCCGGTATATATGACCTTCCCATAGATTCCTATAGAAGCTTCTGTCTGTCCACTTTGCATCTGTAGTCCACATCACTCCTTTTAGAGTGAGGAAAAGAGATTTGTGGAATCCTGGAGCCAGTGGAGCAAACAGCAGCAGCTCTGCTCAATCTCAGCGCCAACATGTTGTACCTGGAGACGGGGGGCACAACTTCATACAGCGAGGTAAGACCAACGGAGGAAATGGTAATGGGGCATCAAGCATCGCGCCCATTCCTTTGAGATGAATTAAATACCACATAAGAGTAAAAGGCCTCATGTTTTGGGACTTAAATTTGATGTCAGTATTCTAAATGATCCAAAATCTTGAATTTGTGTGTATTACTTGTTGCCGGATGCTTTTTGTGTAACCAAAGCATTTCATGTGGATCAAGTAAATGAAAATATATGAATAGATTGAAGAGACAAATAGCTTCTTTTAATCAAGTAACAATTAACATAGAAAAAGTTAATGTGGGGAAGATGGTTTTGCTTTTGTTTGACAGTATGTGTGGTTGTGTGTGTGTGTGTGTGTGTGTATGTGCACATCTGTGTGCGTGTGGCAGTCCAGTGAGCAGGGGAATGTAAACACCTGGGGGATCTCTTCGAAAATGTTCTTCTTGTGAAATGGCTGCTACCTGGCTTGGCATGGATTTAGTCAGTTGAGATTATTTACTTTGAGTCAAGTTGTTGTTTTTTGGTGTCAGAAAATCTAACTTCCAAAATTTTTGGAGGGTTTTAACTTTCTGTGGTGAGACCTTTCAGCTCTGAGGAGCCTTTTGTGGAAAAACTCAGCAAACTATAAAGAATGGAAAAGAAAATACAAAAACATATTGGTTATTTTAATTCTGACAAACTATCCTGATAGTATGTTTTGCGTTAATTGTTTTAAAATTGTGAGAGTTGGACACTGATGAGAGTTTTCATTTTCTTTTTGTGAACCGAATGTTTCTCCACAAGATGTCTGACCCTCTCGTTAAATATTTGTGTGTTCTTTCAGAAACAAAACAAAAATCGAAAAGTTTTAACGCATCAATCTAAAGTTTACAATTCTTAATGTTAAAAAAAAAAAATCAGGGATCCCATCTCCATTTTTCACTTTGAAAGCCTCATGATTGATGGATCTGTGTTTGCAATGTTGAGGAAGCAACAAGGGAAACATTGAGTCAAATATGAAAAGGAGTTTGTGCTGAAGTTATTTTCAACTTCTTTTCCAAATCACACAAAATGGTGTTATTCTGGTTTTCAAAATTTTATGGTTTTGCATTATTTCAGTGTCATTGTAATGTTACAATTACCGACAGAAAATTTTGCCCTTTTAAGCTCTCAGTATTTAGGAACAGAATTGTTAAAAACAAAAACTAAACAGTTGTTTGTCAGTAAGTCAAATCTATATGAAATATATGCTTCAGTTCAAGGATTATTTAAGATCAGTGTCTGTTCTGTAGCCAGACTCCCATTTTTCTTTGTCTTCCGTTGCATTAGCAAACTCTTGTTACGTGTTTTGTGTGACATTTTTACCAACCAAATCCTTCATCTAAACATTTTGCAGAGCAAGTGAGCGGTGCTAGATTCTCAGATTGCAGGTTGCAGATAGCAGGTGTGTCAGGTCCCTGTCTTTTAAGTTGTTGAGCAGGGGGTCTTTAAGTGGTGTCCAGCTCAATCCCTCCAGTGTGTGAGGTATCAAGTTCCCCCGTCCCCAGTCTCTTGGGAGCCGATGCAGCCATTAGAATGTGGCTGGCCAGGCGTTGCTGTTTAGTCCAGGATCGTAATTGCTTTAATGGTGTGTTGATGTAGATACAATCACTTGCTCTGCCCACCCCAGCAGGTATGAGTCGTAGATAGACCCCCACCCAGCCCCACCTCAGCCCCCAACCCTGTTGAGCCTTTAATACCTCCCTCCCCTGTGGTCACTCATCACAGTCCCCTAGATGCTGTTATATGTTGGCCCAAGGTACATGGAGCAGGTCGCCAGAGAGCTTGGAATGGGAGCTATTCCCCCCTCAGGCCAGGTCTGCTCTGGTTCCTGTCCTGGTCGTTCTGGCTTTATCAGTGCTTACACTTTGTGGCCACCTAACAGTAGCAGCAACAGAGAACATGATGTATTCTGTATAAAAATGATATATATAAAAATGTGGAATTTTATCCGTTTGTAATTTAAATTTACTGTGTGTAGTGTTTATGGTGTTCTGTGAGAAAATGTTATCTCAACAGAGGGACAGTATTTTTCTGGCAGATGTGCTGCTTGTGTTCGCAGAGATCACAGAGACTCTGCTGCCATGTGATACTGTAGCTAATGATACTCAAACTAAAATATATACAAGAGACTCTAATCATAACTTCTGAACTGACAGAGTCATCTCTGAATTTCATGTTACACATGATATACATGATAGTTTTCAAAGCACTGATTTCGCCATTTGCCTAGCAATAACTATAACACAGGGAGGAATTTCTCAGTGTCAGTATGCCATACCAAATGCCACTGTGGTGACATTAGCAATAACTTTTAAATTACTGTCATGTGTATTTCAAATATTTTTGATATGTGCTCTGGATAATTTGGATTCCAACATTGTAATCAACAGGCCATCACTCTGAAGGTCAACAGTCTCCTTTTCCTGTTGGCCTGAAATGCTTACCCCAGCATTTATCTCAGACAAAGAAATGAGCTTGAAGGCCTCAAACAGACAGCACAACCTTTCAAAAACTTTATTAAAGGCTGTTGAGGATGTCAAGGCTGCTGATTTACTGTGCCTCTGCTTAGCAGCCTGGCATCCCAAAGGCCTAAACACAGCGTTGGCTATAAACAGAAGGAATTTTTAAGAGCAGCTAAAGTGGTTATTAAATGGTTGCTGTATTATAGTGGAATAAGATCTGATTAAAGGAAACGAAGAGAAGACCTGAAACTCCCTTACACAACCTTTTTAAAAGCTGATATCCCACTTCCAGTCAATTAAACATTAAAACACGATGAGCTGTAGGTGAGACTCTACTGCTGGGCCTCAGTATCTGCTCAATTATGGCTTTATCCTCATTCCTCATCTTTGATCTTTATATTCATTTAGACCATGAGAAGCATTATCCGAGGCCCTGTATTTAATGTTAAGTATTCTATGTCAGGCTTTCTATCTGATGTCCCTGCTTTTATCTATGTTTGGTCTCTGGCCAGCATCAACCTTTTCTTTAGAATAATATTTGACATTGATAATTGGTGCCTGTCACATCCACCTTTGCAGCTGCCGGCATCAGGTAGTGGGAGGCTGTGTCATCTTTGAACGGCTGAGCGCCTCAGTGCAACTGCAGTGAATTGCGCCACAGTTCAAAAGAATCACTCTGATATCACCTATTCCTCAAATACGGGAAAACACTGTCCAAACAGGAAATTGTGTCATCCTGTTAGTTCCCACACAAACCGTTGGATCTTTTTCTCTTTACTTCCACGTAAAATAAGTAAAGTTAGTAAAGTTTTTTTGCATTCTGTTATTTTTAGTCACACCTAGTCGGACCTTACCCATTTTTTCTCTTCTTAGATCAGATTCACAGGGTCACTCTTCAGCCCATTGAGTTTAAACCTTTATAACACGTACGTAATTACCCCATTGTGAGGGAGCGTGTGTTTGGGAAAGCCTCTCTCTGCTAAAGGCTGGAGGGTCTCCACCAGAGTAGAGTTTTCTTTCTGTGTGTGTGTGTGTTCCATTCACAAAACACTTGTCTCTTAACACCTGTATGCCCAGCATAATTGTTCTCCAGACAAGCTCTTATAAGCCCTGGTGTCATTGTTTCCAGGGGGTTAAGCAGCCTTGTGCTGCACACACAGTGACCCTCACCTAAAACAAGCTACCCTGTGGCGCTGTTGCACAAGTATGCTGAGGTTGACTCAAATGACCTCTCTCAGGTGTCTGTCTAACTGTGTGAGTCAGTGTATGAACGTAATAAAGCAGCAATTTTGCTTGATAAGTCACTACCTTGATGAATAGTTATATAACTTACCTCGTCTATGTTTTGTTGGTCATCTGGCACACCACTAACACCTGGCAGTGCAATGGGTGTGAGCTGGACAGCTGTGGTCAGCCGGGCTTGAAATAAACAAGAGGCCCTGGAGAGATTAATGGCTGTCCAAAGAGTGAGAGCGATGGCACCTCGTCCAGGAATGTGCCATTTATAAATGGAATGGAATGGAGTGAATGGCAAGCAGAGCAAGTAGGAAGGGGCTGGCTACGACCCAAGAGTATTCTCCATCCTGTTTAAAGACAGACATTTTAATTCCATTCCTCCTGTCTGAATCGTTGGCTGTGGAGAAGGGAATCAGGAGGATATGTTTTTAGCAGGACATTGATCCAAAACGAGCAAGGCTGTGGTGACAGTTAGAGTGATTAAATGTAAAATCAGATTTTGTTTTTCTGTCATATAGACATTTCTGAGGCCAATGAGTGTTAACATGTTGGTTCAGGAAGGAGATTTACCATAAACACAAGACCAGGAAAGATGGTTTAAGTTACTCTACTTGGACATGGACCTTTTTCCCCACTCCACTTCCTGTAACATGCTTTCTTCAAGTGTTGTGAGCCTGCACCGCCATCAAACAACATTTGAAATGCAAAATGCAATACTTTCTTGTGTTCTGCACTTAATCTTAAAAACAATGCAAAGTTCATGGTGGCAATTTTTAACTAAAACCCTTCAACATGCGTCTTTCTTTTTGAGGACGTCAGTTTCACTTTACCTGAAACATAATACCTGTATCTTGGTGTAATTTGAAACTGTAAGTCGTTGGATCAGTCAGTGCATTTATTCACCTCAGTTCACTTTTTTTTCATGTAATAAACATGTTTTTTATTTTATGTATTTCTTTTCAGGTGTCAGACCAATCCTTTGTCTTTAAATATGCAAGTTTAACAATAAAACACTTTGACATTCTCCTATAATGACTGAAGACATTCCTCTGTTGTTACTCCCCTCTCCCCCATCCCCTCCATTTTGTCTCCAGTCACAGTACACAAACCTGGGACTCCTGAACAGCATGGATCAGAACATTCAAAACGGTGGCTCAACCTCTACCAGCCCCTACAACAATGACCATGCACAGAACAACGTGACAGCCCCATCACCCTACGCCCAGCCCAGCTCCACCTTTGATGCCCTTTCCCCCTCACCGGCCATCCCATCCAACACAGATTATGCTGGGCCCCACACCTTTGATGTGTCCTTCCAGCAGTCCAGTACAGCAAAGTCTGCCACTTGGACGGTAAGACATTTATATATAAAGTTTGTGCAGTATGATTGAAGAGTTTGTACAAATTCCATCTTTGGGTCGAGCAATAAAAATGTTTGAACTACATGATGTAGCCTATTCAAAAATACGTTAATTGTGCAGTTCAGTTGTGGCACCTTGGGTTCCTCATTTGACAAGTTAACGTTACTGTAAGGCAGTTGCAGTAAAGCCTTACCTTTATCCATTATCTAAACAGCCTCATCCCGTACTGAAGAGAACAACAATAGTTTACTGATAGGGCAGTAGGGCATGCAGTGGGTCAGACGGACAGTGCATTATAGGAATGCCCCCTGCTGGAGTTCAAGGCACATCCCGTTGTGCGTCACTGAGAATTTTTAACTCCAACAGATCAATTTTTTTTTTTTTTTCACATGTTCGAATAGTAGTTTTGAATAAAAGGTGGCAGCCCAAGTACTGAAGAGTAAAAAGTTAAGACCTTGTTGATTTAACCAAGATAAAACAACATCTACATGACATAAACTACATAAGTTGTCTCACAATATAGTGTGAGTGGACATTCAAAAGTAAGTGCTTATGCAGTTATGTGTTCTTTACTCTGTCACTTAAACTCACTTTGCACTGGATGATAAATTAAGTGTCTGACATACGAAATATGTGCCAATATTCTTTGTCATATGCCTAAATTCCAGTTTTCATATGTGTTCTGAGCATATGCTCCTCATCATACGTATGGTTCCACAGTGACATATTAATGTGCTAGCTGTCATCATAACAGGTCATCATATGAGTAGAGGTTGAGGAGATACTTCTAACCATAAACTCTTATCTGACAATCTGTGCTCTTGGCAGACTCAGGTGCACATTATCTAAAAGTCATTTCTCAACTACATCTGGCAAGGAAGAATGTCACTTGAGATGTATAGCTGCAAATCATGACTAAACCTCAGGCATTTCTTGCAAATGAAAGAAGAAAAACTGAAGGGCATGATCTTACTGCAAAGCCTGTCACTGTGAGAGACATTCACATTTAACTTACTAATCTTTTAATTATAATCCTAGATATATGAATAATGATGGACGTTAAAAGCAACTAAAAACAACTGAGTAAACTTCAGTCTACTCACAAATTGGGCAAAGTTCATGGGTACTTTGTTAATGACAGAGGTAAACATGCTTAACAGTTGGTCCAGGTGTGGTGATGCCTTGTGCAGCTAGATGTCACCATGTGATGCTCAGTAAACCTACACAACCAGCTCCTCCTGCTCTGTCATTATGTATGACAGAGCTGAGGGACAGCTGTTGCATCAGAGCCCCACCTGCATGGTTGTTTATGTGTCTAATCTGCTCTGTGCAGACACTGTAACAGCCCCACAAGTTCAGTGTATTAATGCACCCTAGCGGACACCATAGGTGACAGAGATTTTCCCGCCAGACAGAGTTTTGTCCGTGTACGTATGAGTTTAGAATATGAGTTTTTTTAAAATAATGTTTTAGACAGTTCTGACAATGCAGATTGACATTAAAGATGGGGAGAGAGATGGACATCACATGCAGCAAGGGTCCCTGGCCCAGAATCAGGATGTCACATGCATCTTGTGCTAAATGTGATGTGTCTGTGATTACGTAATGGACCTGCCTCGCAATAAATAATTTGCAATTGGCAACATTGGAAATGGTCATTGAAAAGATTTATTATTAGTGTAGGATTGATGATTCATAGTCCACCAAAGTCATCCATGTGAAAAAATGGCTGAAGGACCGTTGAAAAACCTGCTGAGCTTCATGCACACATTTAATGCACTGTGCCTTCCAAATAAACCTGCTGAACTCAGGGAGTGCTGGGCAATCTCACCTTATTCCTTGGCCACGCCAAGTGTGGGATTGTGACATTTACCTAATTCCCACACCGCCTCACTCATCCCTCTCATTTTCACAGTCCAAAAACAAAAGTGTTTGTCTGATGTGCAACTGTGAGGAGGTTAACAGTGTGGTTTGTGAGAGGCACGCCCCAGGGCCTGAGCTGCACTGGTTTAGGACACATCCCCATCATAGACACACATAGTGCAACAGACTGTGTGTCCCACAGTCATAACACATGATGCAAGACTGGTTTGATTGGTCTGGCTTATCGTGGAGAAATGATCAGTTTACTGAGTAAAGGCTACATCTTCCCCTGAGGCCTAAACTTAATATTTAATGATTTATGATATTCAAAGTTTAATCCCATATCTGAAAATAAACCAAGTAGAAGAGATTTGACTTACTTTACATTTTTCTACATAAAGTCGAGTGATACCGGTGTGATCAAACAGAATTCATATTTTGTTGTTCCAGTAGTAAACTTCAGTGCATCATCCACAAATAACGATTTACGTTGCTGCAAAATGCAGTCATTTAATCCTACCAAAGAATTTTTGTCAGAATTTTACATCACTGAACATTATTTTGTTGTGCTGATGATTTTCCAAACTGGCTCACAGAGAGTCATTTTCAACCTAAAGAGTTGTGATTATAGTGTTGGTTCCCATCTCAAAGGAGGCTCCCTCACCTGATCTCAGGAGATCTTTCGCAAAGCTCCCATAATCTCAACCCAATAGCTCGACTGCTGGACTGATGGACTGATGGCAAAGTGCCATAGAAGATGTCACCACCACAGCTTTGCTCTGTGCATAGATCTGCTAATGCCCCCTTTTGAAGGCCTGTGGGATCTTCCACAGGACTTAGTGGACTGTGTACTGTGCTTTTTTGATGACTGTTCTTAGGGAGACACACCTAATCCCTAACCCACACCTTAACCTCTTCCTGTCTAGGATGACTGTGACACACACACATAGGTGCAACACGTCAACAATTTCCCAGAACTGCTCCCACACGGTTTTCTTGTTGGCACTCCTGCAGTCTCCATGGTATCCCCCCCTTTGTCTTTTAGTTTGAGAAAAGCACTTAGCTGGGTTAAATGAATACACGGGTTAGAGATGTTTTATCTTCTTTGCCTTACTAAATTAATGGAGTGTCGCAAATGAGGCAGTCATTGTTGGCTACCGATGCAACTATTGTCAGGCGAAAGATTGGATGTGTTTGCTATGTGTATTAACTGCCACCACATATAGTAGCCAAAGGAGAGGAATGTCATGGTTTGGGCTATCACAGGGGTGCTGTAGAGCTAGAAGGATTACAGTAATGGATTGAGGGCCTGCAGATAATACTTGTGTAAATACTGTGTGCCTCTTTCCTGAACCCTGTGCTCTTGGAGTGGGCTCTGTCTTTTTGAGAGAGTTAAGCTTGATGGTTGCATCTCACATTGCGCCGGAGGAGGAGGAGAGCCTTTGAATGCTCAAAGAGAAGAGTGTTCTAGCGAAAGGCAGCAAGACACAGCTTGCCCCTGGAACATCTGCGGGCCCGTCCCACGCCTCACGAGATGGGGCTGAGACTTGTTTGTGTCAAGAAGCTTGTCACGACTCGCCCATCACTGGCAGACAAGCCCTAAAAGCTACAGATGGGGAAAAGTGGAGGTTTTTTGCTTTTCGAATTTTTAAAAAGGCAGAGTTGAAAAGGTTTTTATGATATGGGCTATGGGATTTCGCCATAATTGTTGTGGAAAAGTTCATTCCCTTACAGTTTTGTTTACAAGATTCTTTTTAGCCCCTACAGATAACCTGATACAGATACCTGCAGTAATGATTTACAACAACAGAACACAGGATCAGGCTGTATTGTAGTTTTAGAAATACAAAAGAAAGATATTAGTCTGGCACCAAGAGACTATGAGCATTTCTTGGATCAGAAAAATCCTTACTGAGTTTGTGGGAGCTCTCAACTCAGAAGTCATTGTTGTGTGATTATTGAGATTAAGAATAACACAAACATGTTTACAGCTTTGATACTTCCTTGAAGTTCTGAAATGAATGGAGGGAGACTCTTATTTGCATATTGAGTTGCAGACAGATACATTTAGAATAACTGTCCCAATGCAAACCTGTACATTCATTATACATTATGGCTTTCAGAAATATTTTGGTTGTGTTGGTGTTTCCTGTTGGTTTTATTTTCAGTTTGGAATTAACTTGGTTCTGGTTTTAGTCATTTAGAGCACCGGTGAAGACAAGCGTTCAGTTGGCTCGTTCCAAGAGTGACAGATGCATATTTGACTCTTTCAGCGCTGGCTACATAGACATGATGCCACATGAGTGTACAAGTTTGCCTTGGGACAGGTGTCATCACTGAGATTGGGTGGTCAGGACTGGTGTTGATGACTTCAGCATAACATTCATCTTATTAGACAAGTATAGAAAAATCATCTTAAACTCCAAATTTTTACCTCGTATTCATTTTCTTCCAAGAAGCAGGTGTTTCATTTCTGTTGCTGAGAAAGGAGGTGAGGAAAAAAACTCCTTTGCGTTATTGTTGAATTAAACAGGTTTGGGAGAAGCTTTAGGCATGACATGACATGTCAGGTATGAAGAAGACAAGACCAGAGGCGCCAAACAGTGCTTGTTTAAGGCCTGATGTTTGTCAGGACTTGACTTCTGCATGTGCCCGCAGCGCCTGTCAGGGAGAAAAGAACGCTACAGCTGTGGGCCTGCCTCAACCTGTGCAGCAAGGGAAGTGTGTATTTATGTGTTCAAGTTGCATGTCTTAGAAAGTAATTGCACACATGCAGCACTGTACAAGCATCAGAACAAATTGTATGTAGCATGCAGGGAGATTATTATATGAACATATTTCATTGAAAGGTCAATGAGTGTTATTTTTGAACCAGAACAGTCAAACAGCAGCAGTTGGAGTAGATTATGTGCATAAAGGTCATTCATTATTTTTTTTTCTGCTTCACTGCCACATGTCTCATTTGAACAATGTGTCACGTGTGTTTCTTGCAAACACTTTTCTTTCAAATGATTGTGATTAAGCAGCTCTGTATTGTGTGCTGTGTGTTCGTTGGCTGTGTAATTCACATTGTGACCAATGAAAGGCTCATAATTACATGTTAACACCTGAGTACCGCACCCTGTGTGAGCCACTGAATCCCATCAGTCAACTGGCTGTCCTCCACCCTGAACAGTGTTAGCTTTAGCCAGGCGCTGCTTTCAGCAATCAGCAGCAGCTCCTGCTCTCGCTGCTGAGCAAACACAGCACCAGCAGCACATAGTTGTGTGTTCAAAGTTTGTAGCTTGAGGGCTGGGCTGGTTCTCTGGTGTGTGTGTGTGTGTGTGTGTGTGTTGGTTTGAGACAGTAGGATATGATTTAAACAAACTTTGGTTTTCTGCCTCTAACATCTTTGATTAGATCTTAGCGTTCTGTGTTGTGCTGTTTTTGCCTTCAGCTACGCAAAACCAGCACCCTGTAATTATTCAAAACACTATACACTGACCCTTTACGCAGCGCTCCTGTCTTTCTCTTTGCCTCATAATCTTCTGCTCTCTCTTTCTCTTTTGCTCTTTCCCCCGTCTCTGCTTGGCTTCTCCACCCCATTTAGCTGATTGACAGAGGCGTACGGGGAGTATCAGGTTAGGAGCGAGGGGACAGCTACAACCATTCATCTTAGTTTTTCTTTAAAAGAAGACCTTTTGGAAAGCTGCTTTGATTTTAAGCAGGAATCAGTTCAGTCATTGTGTTGACATCCCGCAGAGCTTGAACTGTGCTTATCAGTCACTTTATCATGTGAACTAGATGTATTTATACACAAACAACAAATCAGAACACTCAGTACACAATAATGCTCTGGTTTTATTTTCATTACATTACTATTTGACTTCATATTTAATATTATTTTAACTTTCTGCATATTAGTATCACTCTGCAGTGTTGTGTCAGTTCATCCTATGCTTATACAGTTTATAATGAGGTCACTTGAGGGAAGGAGCATAGCTGAGAATTTGGGTTATTATTAACCCGCCTTTATTAGCGGATCCCATCTCTCAGTGAAATGCACAGCAGTAACGTGTGTAGGTTGTGAGCTGGAATATGGGAAAGAGAGATGCGGAGGTACTGTTTTGGGTTTGTCATGATGAAAGGAAAGGTTGTGCCTGGGGAACAGAGGAGAAGATGTCCGTGCCAAGCTTGTGTAATATTTAAAGTCAGCACAGACAGGTACTGGGATGAGCTCCTTTCTTTGGAACCAAACTTAATAGAGGTGGAATTTTATGTTGCACTGTTCTCGAACACAGCCCCAAGCGGTTTTCACAATGTTCACTTTTCTTCACTCAGAAATGAACCTGACAGGAAAATTTTCCCTCCACCCTCCACCCTCCACTCCCACCCAATGTCTTCTGCACATAGAGGATTTAAAGCTCTGCTTACACAGCAGTGATTTGAATGGTTTGTTTACACAGGCGGGTTATGCCTATTAGTAACAATTCAGTCTTTCTGATGGCTTACTGGTTATCAATTCTAACGGTGCCAGCGATCAAGGTACATCCATTATTCATGACTCTTGGCTTACAAACTTGAATGTGAGCCAGTGTGTGTGAGCAACCATCACATTCTGGCGCCAGTCATAGATGGATCTTCAATGACTCCTGTGATTAGTCCTTCATTCCTGTGCATGGAGCTGAAACTGCATCATTTTCATCCAACCCCACAAGGAAAACTGCACTCAACCTTATGTAGCGTGAGCTTGCCAGTCGCTTCAGAAGCCCTGTTCTGTATGATGAGCGGCCATCAGATGCTTTAGCACAGTGCTCCTCACTTGAAGATGAAAGCCAGGCCCAGTTTAATTGCTGCTGGAGGGGTCCATTTTATGGCGCTCCTCGGAAGTCCCAGAGGCTCTCTGTGAGACATCTTAAAGGTTGCCCAATACACAGTCTTAGCACCAACCCCTGTGTGTGTGTGCATGTGTGTGTGTTTATTTAAGGAGGTCGTAATCACAGTCTTGTCTTTAACCCTTTTTGCTTCAGGGGAAACCAGAAGTGCACAGTCTAGTCCAGGCAACAGGTGTTACGCAGATTGATCTGTCCTTTTCAAATATGCACAGACATTGTTTTGAAACGTCAAACCAGTTGATGAACAACTTTTATCTGTAAATATTGTTGCCTTTATCCTTTTGTCTTCACAGAAATTATTCTTTCATAAAATGTTTTATAATAATCATTTGTCTTTTCTCTTTTTTCTACTTTCCAGTACTCAACAGAGCTAAAGAAGTTGTACTGCCAAATTGCCAAGACATGTCCGATTCAGATCAAAGTGCTGACCACCCCACCACAAGGTGCTGTCATCAGGGCCATGCCTGTTTACAAGAAAGCTGAACATGTGACCGAGGTGGTGAAACGCTGCCCAAACCATGAGCTGAGCCGCGAGTTCAATGACGGTCAGTACTTTGATTCATTAAAAAAGAAATTCTCGCTCGTGTTTCACTTCAGTAATCATCGATTGCTGTCGACACTTAATAACACGACTCATATTGCTTCCAGGTCAGATAGCTCCTCCGAGCCATCTGATCCGTGTGGAGGGAAACAGCCACGCCCAGTATGTGGAGGACTCCATCACTGGGAGACAGAGTGTATTGGTTCCCTATGAACCTCCCCAGGTGAGCTGTCTATCATGCTGCGGCGAGGCCAGCTTAATGCTCTGTCAGCGACACCTCACCACCCCCACCTGACTCTGACAGATAGAGCGGTGACAGAGCCTGGCCCCTCAGTCCTGACACACAGCAACTGCTGGCCCCAAAAGCCCCTCAGCGTAATCATGACTGAAAACCTCACAAGAAAATAGTTCTGCTATTTTTAAACCATGTGGGTTTTATAGGCCACATGGCAAGTTATGATTTATAATGAAATCATGAGATTTTATTAAAAAAAATTGGGTTACTTGTGGTTACAAAAATGTTGTATCATTTTAGGCAATAACCTTTAAAATTAACAAGATTCCTTCTAATTCTTTGTATTTTAAGAGTGTAAAATATTAAATTGTGGTCCACTGTGCAGTTTGACTGTCCACTTTAAAACATTCTTCCTTTATGTCTTTTTGTGAATTGTATCAACAAAATAAAGGAATTTAATAGCCCTTAGCTGAAATCATAATGGAAAACAGTGTTTAGATATTTTAGAGATATATGATGAAGTTAAAGAGCAAACAGATCAAAGAAAAACAGTCACTATGTGCTAATTGTGGTGTAGATGTAGCTCAACACTGTACAAAGTAACTGGACACCTGTCAGTTTTCTGCAGTAACTTAAACATTTAACTGAGAATCCTGCATTCTGTAATCAGCAGCAGTGTGGAGAAGTGAAAGAAAAGATATGAACTCATGCTGGTGTGTCCAAAACAACTAAATTCAAAGTCTGACTTTAGATAAAACTTAAACTAAAGTAAACAAGGAAGAGCTCTTTCTCTCTAGAGCCTGGTCTCTCACTACGACAAATCCTCCAAAAAAACATCACTAACAAACATCAAATATGGCCGCCTTCTTAGAAAAATTATTGAAGATTAGAGAGCAGCTGCTTGTAAACACAGGTTTTATAGTAACCAGGTTATATTTGTGCATGTAAACACATTTTCTAATCAGGGCCTCTTGTTTCTTCTGTGCATCCAGTGATGTCACTCACTCAGTGTCGTTCTCCTCTCTCAGGTCGGGACAGAATTTACCACAATTTTGTACAACTTCATGTGCAACTCGAGCTGTGTGGGTGGAATGAACAGACGCCCAATCCTCATCATTGTCACTCTGGAAACCAGAGAGTAAGACACATCATCCTCATCATCCTCAGTGGTTGCCTCCATGTTAGCGGTGGATTGTTTCTGATCCAGTTGCTGTGTGTCTCTGTCTTCTCGCAGTGGTCAGGTATTAGGCCGCCGGTGCTTCGAGGCCAGGATCTGTGCCTGCCCGGGCCGAGACCGGAAGGCAGATGAGGACAGCATCCGCAAGCAGCACGTAACGGACGCCACAAAGAGCAGTGAGGGTACGAAACGCCGTAAGTAGTGCTGGGGCTGGTGACGGGCTGTCGAGCTTTGGTCTTACCTGACATGCTTCCAGTGTCAAGGACCCTCAACGCTAACACTCAGTGGATGCTGCCAACCTCTTTCCCTCGCTTGTTTCCCATACTGCTCTGGCTTAGGCTAACTGTTGCTAACTGCACATGGCCAGTGGTACTCACACTGTACTCTCCTCTTTTCAGCCTTCCGCCAGGTTTCCCACGGCATACAGATGTCCACCATCAAGAAGAGAAGATCTACAGATGAGGAGGTTTTTTGTTTGCCTGTAAGTATTACTTCTTTGTTTCAGGGGAAAGTTTTTAAACATCATTCTGAGTGTGTCTCAATTGCTTATTGACCATTGTCTTTCTTTTTTTTTCTTATAGATCAAAGGCCGTGAAATTTATGAGATTTTGGTAAAAATCAAAGAGTCTCTGGAACTCATGCAGTTTCTGCCCCAACATACAATTGAGTCGTACAGGCAGCAGCAGCAGAATCTCCTCCAGAAACAGTGAGTACCAGTATAGATTCCTAATAAAGTAAAGCTCATTTGTTCTCAGGCACATTAGGAAAGACAGGCCTACATTACTTGCAAGGTTCACCCTCCAAATTGTTGTTTTGACAGTACTCTCCTTATCTAATTCTTACTAAATTTCTTGTTTGCTTGCCAGGAAAATTTCCTGTAAACTTTTTTTTTGGATGAAATAGTTTTTGTTTTGAATAGTGTGCAGTGATTCAACATGGTTGACTGATAAAGGCTATGCATGTGATTTTTTGATTCCATTTACTCCTGCCACTGGCGCATCACAGCTATCACGTAAAAGCTGATAATAATTGCTCTAAAATGGGTGTTACGCAGTGTTCAGCAGCCGAGAATTTACCTAGAATTTGCTCAAGGCTTGCAACTTGGAGGGTGAGCCTCGCAACAAGTAGAGCTGTTTTCTTTCCTCACTGTCTCTCATGGGACACAAGCCAAAGCTGGTGAATCGTGACAAATGTACCTGGCTATGCTTTGTTAAGGAGAAGCTTCCAAAGATTCATGGTAACGCCTTTGGGTGCTTTGCCAGGTTTGCACAACAGCACTCAACAAAATCCGTGCCTCAGTCTCATCTATTCGCCTCGGCATAATTAAAACTCTGTCTCACACACACTTTTGTTCGTCCACGCCCATTTCACTATAAGCTATGGAAAAGAGGAGATGGGTGTAAATGATAGTTTGACAGCACTAAAATGATAATTACTGCTTATGTTATAGTTTCCCATTAAGAGACTGGCAGACAGCCTCACTGTGAGATCATGCCTGCTTTCACTGTTTTTAACTTTATTTGTATTTGTTGTTGGATACTTGTTGCTCGCTGTCAGGCACTAAAATATTGGTAATTATGGAAATACTGTGAACAATCATTTAATTAACAGATATTTAACTAAATACATTTCTTAATAGTACTTTAAGTACTCAATCATTTTAGATTGTAGAGTTAAAATATTAGTATTCTCTCTCTAGGAGTTGGTATATCTATCCTTCATGTGCATGTTTTTCTCATCTTTCTCTGTATTTTCTTAAAATCCTCAGAGCCAGAATAACTTGCTTCTCTCTTCTGTAATTTATAACTTCAACATTGTTTCCTTCAAAGCCTTTGAAATAAAACGTTCAGTCAACAGCAAATGTTTCTTTTCCTTCTTTTTTCCTCACTGTGTTAACGGCCAAATGATACCACTCTGCACATTCCAGTGGTGAAATGTTGTGATCTGTGTTTGCATAGTGCCATCTTCTGGAAGACGGCATTAGTGCAGAAACATTCAACATTTTCTGTCACACAAACTTTTTTTTTTTTCCCAGTAACATTTGTTGAGCTGCTTTTTCTAAAACCTCTGGGCCTCTCTGGGGTCACTTTCTCTCTCCTCCTCTGCAGTGAGCCCTTATTTTCTATTCTGCTCTCTCCTCTTTCTGGTTCCTCCCTGCAGTCTGATAAAAACCCGTCTTGGTAGCCAGCTCCTGGAACCTGCAGGAGAACAGAGGCGGCGCTGCAGCTCCTCCTGAAACTCTGCCCCACATTCCTCCTCCTCCTCCTCCCCCAAGTTACACGGACCTCCTCTTTGTCTCCTTTTTTCTCAACTCTGATTTTTCTGATCTCCTCACTTTCTGCATTTCCTGGGTGTCTGGATTCTACACTGAGGATGTGATACTGACACATTAAGATCTGTTGCTGCTGCAAGATGACGGATTATCACTTTCACTATCCACTTTGACTACCGGCTCTACTGAAATAGTCCTTGAAATTCATAGAAGAGCATTTTTAGACTGTTTTGCATGCGTTATATTTGTCAGAAACAGGATATTTTGTAGAGTTGCCTATTGTGATGACATCCTCAGTCGCCACTTTGTTCAGGTCATCCCTGTTTATCATTTATGTGTTGCATAAAAGCTGTTTGTGAAACGTTCATCCCATTCAGCCTCCTCACCTTTACTATGGCTGAAGGTGGACAGGAACCAAGCCCTAAATGTTTGTTTCTTTATGTTACTTGACTCATTCAAGTGAATGTTTTGCCTTTGCATCGTCATGAGAGCTGGACTCAGAAAATCGTAGCAAATCTTGTGGGGTTTCGGGGGGAAGAGACTTTATTATTGAGAGAACGTTTCGCTAATGCTGGTCATGTTTTATAAAGTCACTGCAGGACAGTTTGCGTGTCTTTGTTTTTGATCCTGTTTTTAACAATAAAATGTCTTTTAACGGAGGAAATGTGCTCTCTGTTATCTACAGAGCCTCTGTGACCATTCTGTTTGAAACAGATTATTTTGTTATTTTTGTGGCTGCTGCACTTTTGTCTTTCGGAACATAATAAATGGCTTTTTTTTTGTTGCTTGAACTCTGTCCTTTTCTTTTACTCCTCTGCTATTTCATTATTAGAATATGTGGTCAGTATTACTACTCATAAGACCCTTCCATTGGCCTTATTAGTAGCGCTCAAAAATAACATGAAGCTATTGTAATATTCTATAATGCTATAATTAGTTTATGTTCATTTAAAAGAGTCATTATTGTTTCTATGAAAGGATGTCGACCAGGCCTTTGTCATTAAAGTTGAGCGCTGCTGAGCGATGATTGTAACGGCCTGTAACCTCCTCTCTCCTGCCCCAGGACTTCAATGCCGTCTCAGCCTTCCTACGGCTCCAGCTCCCCAACTCACGGAAAAGTCAACAAGCTGCCTTCTGTCAGCCAGCTCATCAACCCCCAGCAGCGTAACACACTCACCCCGTCCAGCATGTCTGGAGGCCTGACTGACAGTAAGTGTGCCCCCTTTGTTTCTCTTCCTGTCTATCTCAGGCCGTGCCCCCAACCCCCTTCCACCCGTCGTCCCGTTCCTTCTGAGCTTATTGTATACGTATAAGGGCAGCGTGTCCGGGCAGGCAGGAGGGGACCTTAACACCTCTCACCACCCCCGACAGAAAGTTTCCTCCACAAAAAAGAATGTGATCCCTGTGAGACTCTCGCTCTGTGTGCGCCCGCAGGACCTGTTGTGATGCATTATGTGTCATGTCGAGAGTAATCTCTGCATGCCCCCACCACCCCCCTCCCTCCCCCCACCCTGTGTTTCAGTTGACATTGCGTAATCTCTAAATCAGAGCAGCGAAATAAAGCTCACAGTAGCTCCTTTTTTCTCTGCAGTGACTCCTATGATGGGCACTCACATCCCCATGAACGCTGACATGAGTTCACTGAGCCCCACACATGCACTGCAGCCCCAGCTTCCCTTGGTGCCTTCCTCCCACTGTACTCCCCCTCCTCCATACCCAATGGACAGCAGCATCTCCAGGTACCTCATTAATTATTCATACAGCCCTTTCCAAAAGCAAGTTACAAAGTGCTTCATAAAAGACATAAAACCAAGGAGTGTTTAGTGTAAAGAAACATAAATCAACAAGATTAAAGTGTAGTTTAACAGATGAGTTTAAAAGAATAAATGCTGTGAAAGCATTTAGAACAAAAACAATGAGATGATGGAAGAAATGTTCTACAATCATGTGTTTTTAGGAGAAATTTAATCTGATATATAGAGTGAGCTTGCCTGATCTCCTCTGGGAGGTCATTCCAGTGTCGCAGAGCCTTCGACCTGTATTTACCCTCACATGTTGGCGTACGCACATCCAAAAAAAAACTCCACAACATCTGCTGGACCAAACAGGACATATGGCACAAAGTAGAATCCGTTATTCACTGTTGCTGTCCAACGTTTCAGTCAGTCACGAAAAGAGATGGTAAAAAGAGAAAGGACAAAGAAGGAAAAAAAAGAATAATAAAAAGAAAAGATTAAAATGAAGGAAATAAAATAAAAAAGGAAATATTAAGAGAGAAACAAAGAAAAGGAGGGAAAGAAAAATATTCAATAAAACCTTTCATTTACTTAAAATAAAACTTTGAAAGCCTATTACTAAAACTTATTTCTTAAAATTTACAAAAACATTAATACATTCTGGAAATAATGTTTAAAGATTGTAGTTTTCAGCTGTTGCTGATTGCCATCATTTTCAGATATGTGTATATATAATGGGAAGTTTGTTAGAGCAGGTTTTTGCCTGCTGAAAATTTGATTGAAGAATAAAAAACCTTCAAATGTTCCCAAAGTTACAGTATTTTCAAGCCACTAATAAAGCAAAAAATATTTAAATGAATGTAGCAGCCATGTGGGCCTTAAATTGTACTAATACATCAGATTTTTTATCAATTTATGTTTTGAATTAAATTATTTGCCTGAAATATTTCTTGCCTCTAAAATACTTTCTTACTTCATGATTAAGTCAGAATGATGTTGCTGCCAGAAGTCATTTTAAACTCAGAAGTAACTTTATGTAACTTTCTTCGCACCACAATCATCAGAATGAGCCACCACCCTCCTAACCCCACAACACCTTTTAAATGACGTTAGTTTTGCTTTATGTATTAAATATTTTACAGAGAACTGTTTAGTTTTGTCATATGACAGTAGTCTGAAACATAACAATTAATAATAATAATAATGATTTGATAACTGCAGATAGCCAGAGCCAGTGTGTTTTGTAAAATAAACTGTATGAACATTTAGTACTTTTATTGTTCCTCTATTAAACCTGTTCACTCTGTTCCTCCCACAGCTTCCTCATACGGCTGGGCTGCGCAGGCTGCTTGGATTACTTCACAGCACAGGGCCTAACCAACATCTACCAGATTGAGAACTATAACATGGAGGTGAGCCCTTGCCTATCCCACACGAGTCATTTGATGGGTTAGAAAGAAGAGTGGCTCCCCCTGCGAATACTAACGCTCCCCTGTGTAATGACCATTAGGACCTGTCCAGGCTGAAGATCCCCGCTGAGTTCCAGCACATCATCTGGAAGGGCATCATCGAGCACCAACAGGCCATGGATTTTTCCCCACCTCCCCACATAGTGCGCACCACCAGCGGGGCCTCCACCGTCAGCGTGGGCTCCTCTGAGGCCCGAGGCGAGCGCGTCATCGACGCCGTGCGTTTCACCCTGCGCCAGACCATCTCCTTCCCACCGCGCGACGAGTGGTCCGACTTCTCCTTCGACCTGGATTCTCGCCGCAACAAACAGCAGCGCATCAAGGAGGAGGGAGAGTAAGACACCTCTGTCTTGTTCCCAATGTTCCCATTTCTCATTTCACGCCTGCTGATGGAACATTTCATCTGAACACCTGATACTAGTGCAAATACTGCTGAGAACAAAACACATATTCAAATAGAAATGCACTTATTTTTATTATTGTTCTGGCTCTCGTTATCACGGAGAAGAAATAAATGGTGTTGAGCAAAGGTGCATTTTATTATGTTCTAATTTCTTGAGAGCACTTAAGAAATGCTGAGGATTTCAAGATTGCTTTGAGTTTATGTTAAGTGTTAATGATTCATTCCGATGTGTAAGCATGACTGGAGACAAAAATTGCATTCAAGGGATTACAAGGGCTTATATTTCTGCTATGGGCCATAAATAGACTTTTACATTTTCACCATTATGGTTGTGCAAGTTAGTCAAGTACACTGGTTTCATATGTGGCAGAAGTCAGCATTGATTGTATACATTTCAAACATTTCCTGTCAGAAGTATTATGTCAGATGATGGTCATTTTTTTTTTCTGCTGTAGCTTCTATATTTAGCTTTTTTATGTCTGTTATGAGACCAATGCATCACCTTTTTCGTGTCAGGTTGTGAAGTATGTTTGTTTAAGTGACAGATGGTCGTTCATTTGATGTAGCCATATATAGGCCTAATGCTCTTGACCCAGTGTTTTACAGGTAAATGATACTATGACTGATGTCGTTTTGTGTTTGTTCTTATTGTTTTACTACTGTGCAAACGTGGTTGTGATTGCATTTTAAGGGCAAGTTTTTGCTCTTGCAGTGGATGCCTGGTACAAGTTTTTTTTTTTTTTTTTTAATTCATGAACCATGTTTTGGTAGAGATTTATTTCATTTAATAACTGGCCAAAACCTGATATAAATGTATATAAATTTGTATAGTTCTTGTTTGAAAGTCTCCCTAAAGAAAATGCATGATTTTCATCATGAAACAAAGCATATTGATGTGAATATTGTCTGGTATACGTTACCAGCAAGAACAATGTTTGTATTAACTCAATGGAGCACAGTCAGTATGTGTGTGTATGTGTGTGTGTAACCAACACTCGCCAGTAGCCCATGTTCAACTTTGTTTCAAGTAGCCAGCATTGTTAGAAAGCAGAAACCATCTGCATTTTCATATTTTTGTACAATGTATTGTAAATATGTTGCAATATACCAAGGGTATTTTGATATAAATCAAAAATAAATATCCATACTTGCTGTATTGCATGTTAATATTCCTTTGTGTCAAGTTATTTAAAGTGTGGCTTCATTCAGATTTCTTTTTACAAACATGAATGAGGTCAAACAAGTGAAACTACCACAGACAGAAACTGTTTATGTCAGCTCTTTGTTACATACTGATTACTGAGATGCTCCTACTGATATTTTATTGTTTTAACCACCATGTAAACTTCCTGTAGTGGAAAGAAACATGCACCTACCCTTATATTACCAACTATGTAACAATGACAGTGAAATGACCAGCAGATACAGGCAGTTTTTTATTTGTTCATCCTTCAAGCGGACACCAGGGGGAGTAATGACACCCAATACCATGACAACTGCTACAGTGACGTCTCACAGCTTTTCTCCTTCAACAGAAGCAATAAGGTGGAGGCAGCTGATGAGATGCATTTTGTCTTCATTTCTACATTTATTTCTTCTGAGTACCAAATTTCATAGACTTGTAACTCATTAATGAATCTTGTTACCGTATATCTAGTTATTTACAGAAAACAAAAAGAAAAAAATGTAACTGTGTGCATAAACAACATATCAAACACACAGTTCTGAGCTGAATGGACTCACTCATGGTTCACTTACACTATGTACATCTTCAGAAAAATAGGCATCTTTTTACATTCTGTTACATTTTACAGACTGTGGGAAACGATGAGATCAGTCTGTGCGAGAAGCATGAATTTACTCGACTTCGGCCACGTGAGCAACCTCCACCTCCATGGTCTGAATCTCTTCAGTTGCGTTTTCCTCCAGCTTGGTCCCTGTGATGGCCTGTTGCGCCAGGACATAGTTCACGACCTGCATGATGCCTTGATCTGACAGCGTCGCCATGGAGCCGTCGTTCACAGCCTGGACGGCCTGCACGGCCTCCACCGTCTCCTCTGTGATCAGCACCGTCTCGATCTCCTCTGGGGGCATCTGCTGGGCGGGGCGGAGCTCCGGAGGCAGGTCAGACGCCAAGATGCTGACGGCGTGCTCCACCTGGGTGCCCTGGTTGTGAAACTGCAGGGTGTCCTTCTCCAGCATGATCTTCCCGGGCAGGTTGTCAACGTGGTACTTGGCCATGTGCTTGCGTAGAGTGCGTGCGTCGATGTGCGCCTCCTGGCACATGGGGCATACGTACGGTCGCTCTCCTGTGTGCGTGCGGACGTGACGCTTGAGGGAGCGGGCGTCGGCCCAGGCAACACCACACGTCAGGCATTCAAATGGCTTCACTCCTAAAGAGAGGGGTAAAAAAAAAAAAAAAACATTAAGAGACGTCAGCACTTTTGAAAAGAAATCATAAATGAGCTAAAACGACCACATCATGTCGGGACGCTCACCCTGGTGGTTGTTTATGTGGCGTCTGTACTCTCGCAGCTGAGTGAACTTCCTCCCACAGTGCTCGCACTCCCTCTCCAGGTTCTGCTTTACTCGGCCTTTCTTCCCGTGCGTGGCTTTCTTGACGTGCCTCCTGAACAGAGCCTTCTCAAAGAACTCCTTCCCACACACGTTACACCTGAGGAGACAAATACGACATGATTTCTATGCTTTGACGTCAAGCTGTTTACAGACGGGTGTGCGTCAGGTGTGTTAGACTCACTTAAAAGGCTCCGCCACACTGTGCGACTTGACGTGGGAGTACCAGTCCTTCTTCCAGCTGTAGCATTTCCCGCACACCTGGCACTGGAAGGGCTTCAGGCCCATGTGCTTGTTCATGTGCTGCTGGAGATCTTTGGCTTCGTAGAACCTTTTATCACAGCTGCAGGAGACAGGAAGTGGAGTGAGTAAATTCATTAAACCTCATCTTAGTTCACGCTTTGTCCCGTTGAATCACGTGTCATTAAAAGATGAAGAGTTACTCACTGAGAACAAGCAAACGGACGCACGTCAGGTTTGGGCTGGTGCTTCTTCAGGTGTTTGCTCAGAGCAGACGCTCGATGGAAAGTTGCTCCACATGTGTTGCAGAGATACTTTGATTCACCTGTTGAAGTGTTTTATTGTATTTGGTGAAAACAGCCTCATATATCTGGTTTCATGAGAAATACAGTCAGTTCACCAAATTTATAAAAAGCTTTCTCTCACTCGCAGATAGTTTTATTCACACAGGTTTTGAGATATCTGTCCGACATTTATGCCACAACTGCAATACGATGCAGATGAGTGGAAGTTTGTTTGTTGTGCTCACAGCTTTGGAAAACTAAATTCTAAAAATTCAACAGTTCCGTCTCTTTCCAAAAACAACGGGCATCATGCAAGAAACACTTGTACGAGCGATCCGCGTCCGTTATATGAACCGTGAGACTCATTTGATTTCAGAATTGTAACGCCCTCGTCTGAATGAATTTCTAGTTTCATTGTGTTAGTTAAATCAACCCCCCAAAAAACAGATTTAATGTAAAGTTCATCTTTATTGAGAGGTTTGACATGGTGTGGCGGGTTTAGTTCTGTAGTTAGTCACTGACAGCTGCCTCAGGGTCCATTCAGGTCCTCTGTTGCATCTGACGTTGTAACATCACCTGCTGTATAATATTCTCTCATCCTCCTCCATGACCGTCACCTCCCTTTGACCTCCTCCTCCCATCTGAGTCATTGACTGCTTTGCTTTGGCTTATTTTTAGCATCTTGCTTGATGTGAAGTGTTCAGTTTACATCTGTCACTGTGCACAGTACGACACAGCTCTGCATTGTGAAAATAGTATTTTTGCTCTTGTATGATTTTAACAGGTAACCTTATGTAGCAATTTGTTTTTGTCAATAATGCAGGAATGGACCCTATATTCAACATATATATAATGCTGATTTTTTTTTTCAATGTTGAGCACCATGAACAAAATTCTATTTGTCTCCATTTTAAAGGAGTAGTGGGAGAAATGTAATATGCTATAACTATGACAAATTTAAAAAAAACTATCCGTTTAACTACATACTCTAAGTTGTAAGTGAGAAAACGTGTTTTTTTATTTGGGTGAACTGTCCCTTTAAGAAAAGCAACCTTCAATCGCAGTCTGTACTGACCTGTATGGAGGCTGGTGTGCTCCTCCATGCTCCGCTTGCTCACAAAAGATTTCTTACAGAACTCACACTGGAACTGCTTGGTGACATCGTGCAGCGCTCTGTGCATCTTCAGGCTGTGTTTGTGAGCGAACGTCTTGCCGCAGACCTTGCAGGAGTGAGGCCGCACACCGGTGTGATTCAGCATGTGGATGCGCAGAGAGTAGAGCTTTGGTAAAGTCTTCCCGCAGATGTCGCACACGAATTCTCTTTTGGTGTGTGGCGATAAAGTCTTCTCATCCAGATCGCCGTCCGCCTTGCCCTCAGAGCTCTGTTCTACTAAGGGTTTGGTGACGGGGGCTCGCTGGCTGCTCTGCTGCTTGTGTCGGGCCAGGTGGGCGCGGAGCGAGGCGGCGTACTGGAACTCTTTACTACACAGCTAGAAGAAGGACACACAAACACCTGTCAGAACATTTTCACTGACAATATTAATAATTAAACGTGAGACGCTGACCAACACTAACACTTACGCTACACTTGTATCCACGAGCTTTCTCGTGTTTTAATGTGTGCATGATGAGAGAGTAGCGTCTTTGGAAGGACATGCCACACTCGGAGCACGTGTGCTCTCCGTCAGCAGCGCTCTCTGCCGGGGCTGGGTCCTGCTTGGTTCCGGTCTCTGGCTCTGCCACCTTTGTCCCAGCCTCCTCTGTGCTGAGCTCTCCTGCCGTCACGCTCTCCACCACCGCGCTGGCGTCTGGATCCGCCCCACACTCAGCCACGGACTGTTCCTCCATTTGATTCTCCACTGGCTGCTTTGGAGGTCTACCCCTCTTCCCGGGCCTCGGGCCAACCTAAAAACAGGTCTGTGTTCAGTTGATCTAAACATTTCTTCACACTTAACAAAACACAAGATGAAAAGAAACATTATTTATACACAATATTCAATAAAATTAAATGACGTACCTTAGGGGTGGCAGCACGCGGTGGGGTTGAACCTTTCTTGCCCTCCTCTTCCTCTTCAAGCCCCATGTGTAGACGAGCATAACCCCCCTCAGCTATAGAGCGCTGCCGCAGTCGTCTTCTGTTGGGGTCATCTGACATCATCTCCTGTTTGTCTTCATGGCTTTCATCAGCGGAGGGATCCTCCTCCTCCTGTGGAATGAACTCCTCCACCTCTTTCTTCACTTTGGCTGGACGCCCTCGTTTCCGTTTCTGAGGAGTAGGCGCGAGCGGTGCCAGTGCTGATTCTCCTTTCTCCTGAGGCGCCGGCGCCGCCTCCGTCTGCAGCCCGACAGAGACGACCACAGATTCTAGTTTAGTGACCTCTGAGGGGCTCACTTTGTCTGGGTCCACATTTATAACAAAGGCTCCGGCTTCAGCGACCTGAGGCTGCTCCATCGCCAGACAGGCTGAAACCACAGCGAGGGACTCACTGGCTCCAGCCTGTCCGCTGTGGGTGACCACAGTCATGGTCTCCCCCGCCATTCCTTCTGCGCTGCCTGAAATAAGAGTGACCGTCTCTCCTGCCTCCGCCTGTCCGCTGTGAGTGATCAGAGTCACAGTCTCATTCTGCGCCGCCTCCCCTTCATGTACTCCTCCATCTCCCTCCACAGCCTGGGTGACGACTGTCATGGGCTGCTGAATGTACGCCTCTTTGGAGGGTTCAACAAAAGCTAAGGACTCCCCCGTTACAGTGACCCCACTGTGGGTGACCACCGCCCTGCCGTCACCCTGTATGGCCATCATGTACGCGCCAGATTCTTCCTTTAAGCCCTCCTGAGAAGCTGGCTGGCTCGCCACCACGGTGTGGATGTCCCCTCTCTGATAGACCGTCAGCTTCTGTTCCTCCACCTGCTTATGCACAGACTCGCATATCTGCAGCACCTCCGTCATCAGCAAATGTCGGGCGAGGTTGGCAATATCTGCCATCACGCAGAAATTAAACGTAAGCATGGAAGTGTACGCGAAATCCAGCAGTGGTAGGAAGCTGGCTTTGGTGAAACCTGGAGAGAGAAGAATGGAGGTTAAAACTGAGCGAACGTGCAAAACATTCTGCTCTGAAATCAACAAAACCAAATACTCACCAGAGAGGTCAACCACAGCTTCATGGGTGGACACGGCCCCTTTCTCGAAAAAGAGCTCATTGAAGTATTCACTGCACGCTGCCAACACAGCTTTATGAGCACGGTACTCCTCTCCTTCAATCAGCAGCGTGATGTCACAGAACTGATTGCTGAGGCGCTGCTGGTTGAGTTTGTCCAACATGGTTTGGCTGTGTTTGGGCAGGAACTGATTCACCTCACCCTTACTGTCCACCTGGAAAACACACCAACAAAAACAAAAAAACAAAAATCAACAAATGCCGCATTAATAAAACAATCAAATAACCAAATTCACAGTTGTGATTTCTAAGTCTGTGATACTTACAAAGACCAGCTCATGCTTGGCCATCGTCTTGGCCAACTTGGATCTTGGCTGACAAGACGCATCAGTGAAGATTAAACTATCATCTCCCTCTTCTTCCTCCTCTTCCTCGTCCTCGTCATTCGCGTTGGCAGCCGCCCTGCGTCTCCCCGGCCGGGCCAACAGTCGCGCTCCAGAACCATCATCTGCACTCCTCCTGCTCTGACACTGAGCACACTCTCTGATGTGGTCTTTCACATTTTTCAGAATGCCTGAGGGCGTTAAAAAAAAAAAAGACACGTCATTCACTTGTAATAAAACCACCATCATAAACTGCTCCAGTCACAATGACAACAGTGTTTCCTGTTTACATACACTCAGTTGACTAGAGATAACAGATAGAATAGATAGATATTCTGCCCAATAAACAGTTTAAAACTCATAATATTCAACTTAATAACACACAATACTATGCAAACCAGCACATTTTGGTATTAAAACATTATTTGTAAATACTATTTTTATCCTGTATAAAAATCAGTGTGTGAATACAGTCTGAATGGTGCATTCAAGTGCAATAAGGTAGTATTATTTAGCACTGAAGTTCAATACTAAGTCTCGTTATCTTATTCATCACTTGAAATTAAGTCTAAGCACTAGTTGGATTATAATTAATCATATAAGTTAAAAACATGACTCTTTAAATAACTATCCACTAGATGGTGACGAAGAGCAGCTCTGTGCAGTGATGGGTGGTGTAACTTATATTTATATTTACACCAACTCTCTGCCTGATTTCATGGCATCACAGTAACTATGTGAACTTCTTGTAGCTCAGCCTTGTCGTCTCACCTCTCCACCAGTACTTGTAAGAAATGGACTCCCAGGTGAGCTGCTGGTTGAGATGCTCCCCTCCTCCGGTGATGTGCGCCTGGTTGATGAGTTCCCTCCTCCGGCCGTCCTGCAGCACCACCTCCAGCTCCGTGAAGTCATTCTGGCCCTTTAGTCGACGTTGATAAAACAAAGTCCCGTTTCTCACAACGTAGCAAGTCGCCGCTTTTCGTATTTTCCTCTTGGTGTTGCCAGGCGTCCCCGGCGCGTACGGCTCCCGTTCATCCGTCAGATAGCGTATGATGGCCAAGTAGCTTTCTTCACTCGACATGGCTCAGCGGACCCGCGGTTTTCACGCCAATTTACGGATTGATCTCGAAGAGCAGGGCCCTCTTCGGACGTGTAAAATTAAGATATCAATTTTATACGGCGCTCAGATAGTAGATAACGTGAAACAGAAATGCCACAACAACATTTCAAATTGTTTTACTAAGGTGGAACTGCAGTTCGTAACCGTCAGGGTAGACTTGCCCGAACAGACAAAATGGCTGCTGCACAACCGGATTTTGCGTCAGCGAAGGCGGAAGCGCGTCGTGAACTTAACTTACCACAAGAGGGCGCAATGCCCACATTTATAACTATAGCTTATGTTCATGTTTAAGAACAAAAAGAGGATTTTTATTTTATTTTAACATTACACAAACAAACATAATGCAGGGAGGTCTTCGCATTCTGCATATTTAGGAGGAGAGGGAGAAAATAGGTTATATAGAAAGATTTACATTCAAATAATTTCAGTCAGTATTATGTTACTTAGTTTTAGGCTATTGTAATGAATTAATGGGTTTTGAGGTACCTGGTTTATTTTTTGTTTAGTTTGAAGATATATATACTCACTATATACACTTAGCCTAGGCCTGTATATTCACTCTGTGACTGTTACACTCGTGCTCAAAGTTTGTAGGAGGTTAATTAGATTTAACCAGGTTTCCCATCCATTATATATGGGTTAAATAAAGAAATGCTTCAGAACCTACTGTAAAGGTAAACTAATTTGGAGGCAGCGTTTTGGCTGCACAGTGGTTCAGTAAAAGTGTGTAGTGACTCTTCAAGTAACATTAAATTAGCGAAGTTTTGTTTCTAGCTTTTGCTCTCACCATCGCTATGCAGAAAGTTCACTCCAGCAATGTGTCATTTGAGGCTTCTGTGTCATTCAACTTACAGCAGCTGTGATGACTTAGTTTCCTTTCATGTGCTAGGGTTAGGTTAAGTTTAGGTTAGGTTAGGGTTGAGGTTAGGTTACGCTACACATTCAATCATACTAACTGCTCACTTACAAACATGTTACGTTGTTTGGAGACAGCACAGGCTGCCTCGACTTGGCTCCTGTGTAACCTTTTATTTGAAAGCATGTCCACTTGAATTTAAGGTTTAAGGTAGCAGTTTATATTTCTGACCTCTTCAGCCCTTACTTACTTACTCTACCTCCAAGAGCCTAAAATTCTTTCCTTAGATCCTCCTTTTCACTGTCCCAGTTTAAATCTGGGCATAATCAAGCATCTCCCATTGTTGCTCCAGGGCTGTGTTTACCTGTGACTGTTTTCCATCACTATGGATCCTGTCTTAAGACTTTTTTTACTGCCTTGCTTTTAGTCTACACAAATATTTTATATTATAAAGTGTGCACTATTAATTAAGTTGACTTGAGGTGATTTATGTTATATAGGTTTTACTTTCTTGTTTCTTAGTGATGAAACGTGTGAGTAAAGTGAGATGAAGTTTTGTCTCACTTCCTATATGAAAAGTATGTGATATTTAAGTATGACAGTGGGTTACCTGAAAAACACCTCAAAGTGCACATGTGGATACATTATCTTATCACTCTCCTCTCACTGAGCAAAAGCAATGTTTTGACAGACCACATGAAAATCAGCTTTGCAGCATGAATGTCTGTCTGTCAGGGACACAGGCCTAGTTTTACATAATCAGCTTGACAGAAGCTAACCTTCTCAATAGTGGAGATAAGTCTTTTATCTGAGTCTACTGTACACAACACATTCCACATGAGCCTCAGTTATGGGTACAAGCATCCTGAGTGTCACTTATCACCTTGTGTCTTTAGATAAAAGTCTTTCCAACAGACCAGCTATCTGAGATTTGTAAGAGCTGAGATAAAAGTGATATTAAAATTTAAAAAACAACATATTTTATCATTTTCATTCATGCCTACATGATCTGATCCAATAATGATACTTCTTGTTTTTATTGACATCTGAGGGGAAATTACATTTTTGTTTTCACCCCTTAACGTCAGAGCTTAAGGCTCCAACAGCTAATTTTGTAGTCACCTGTCATTCTAGGACTGCAACAAATTATTGTTTTCGTTATTGCTCTTTTTTCAATTAAGTGATCAATCACAACATTAAGAGTCTAGCCATGGGAGACTACATTTAGTCACAGCGGAGCTTTGAGCTAAATGCTAATGTAAGCAAGTTTCCAATGACAATGTTAGCATGTTTAGCAGATATAATATTTACCATTGATAGTTTAGCATGTAAACATGCTAAGATTTGCTAATTAGCCCTAAACATAAAGTACAGCTGAGGTTGATGGAAATGTCATGAGTTTTGTTGGTATTTGATCATAAATCAAAGTGTAGGACAAATTAAACTCAGGAGATCACCAAAGTCATTGGGATACATCGGGACACATCGTCTGAGAAACATAAATGTCTTTACAAAATACTTTGCCAATCAATCCCATTGATTTTAAGATATTTCACCACTCAGGGAAAAGAAAAGGTCAGGGAAGAAAGGTCAGGGAAACACCTAAGTTATTAAAATTCATCCTGAGGGGGACATGAATGTCTGTACCAAAATTTATGGCAGTCCATCCAATAGTTGTTTAGATATTTCAGTCTGGAGCAAAGAGGTTGAATGCGTGACTGATTGATGCTAGAATGGCTAAAAAGTCAAAAACATTATGGAAATTGCTCATCTCAAGGTGACCTCTTCAATTTTCAATTGACAAAAACTCTGTCAAATTTCTTTCTTATCCCCCACAATGAAATCTGGAAAGAGAGTTTCAATCAGCCCCATATCCTCCATCCATTAATAACTCACAGACAGAAACTCTGCATCTTCATGCTCTGATCCTCCTCAGAATTACATCGACTGGCCTTAGTGTGGCACTACAACCCTTGTTAATAACTGTCTGTATGTCGTAATATTCACCTCTGTGAGCTTTCTGAAAACTTAAAAGAATAATGTGTGTCACTATTGACTCTAGCATTTAAAATTGGATCAATGGGCCTTAGAGGAGGCACTACAGCATTTGTTTACATGTTGGCTTATGCAAAAAGGAATTATTCATTTCACTACCTCACCACAGTGCCACATTTTCACTGAATTACTCTGACCCGACGGTGAGGGGCGACACATAATTTGTTGCTCATCCATGTGTTACATACCAAACCTGACATCAAACACCGGTCAGTATGTGTCTCAATGCTGCATTTCAGAGCTCTCTGAACCAAGGACAAATAACTTTTACAGCTTAAAATAAAGTGATATATTTTTTACCGATTGGCCCAGGCAAGGACTTTGTGGGATGAAATATTTATTTACTGTTGCCTGGTAATGACAAAAATATTCTCGGAGCTGTGGATTGTGCAATAATAATGATACAAATACTGTCTACTGTCCAAGTATCAGACTCATTTCCACATGTTGTCATGGTTTTTTAACCAAATACTCTCACTGGGCCTTTTAGTTGGTTCAGAATCTGTCTTTGTTGTCTAAACTAAACCCTGACCACAAATCCATGACTCACTGAGTAAACTGGTGTTTACATACACAAACTGTAAACTCACTTTTCACTTTCAACCGCCACACAACTGAGCCTAAGGAGCATAAGCCTCTTCCCTGCCTGTACTAAGAAAAACAATACAAGTGTTGGACTATTTGATTATTTCAGGTCCTCCACTTGTGTTGGCCTCTTCTTTTGTCATCCACTGTCTTGTTTAACTTCCCATACAGAGCTGATTTAAAGTACTTGGTTCTCTCCCCTAAGAGGCAGAAATTTAATATGTTTATTCTCAGTTGCTGCTGGCAGCCACCTCAACACGTGCCACGGAGTGTTTATATGAACACCGAGAAAGAGTTTATTTGCATCCTGTCAATGTGTTTCTGTGTGAGAGGACATTTGTTTGCTCCATCTAGTCATCAGTTTAGGTTTAATAGCACATCACAGGTTGCTTTAATGTTGAATCTAATCAGTGATTCCTTCACATTCAAATTTATTTCCCAACAAAGCTGCCTCTGTGTCATCACTGGACTTCTTGTCACTTCCTCCCCATCGAGGTATTTGCTCTACCGTTCACTTCCTGCTCTCTAGAGGTATTGTTTGGTTTGTCAGGTTTACTGGTAGTAAGACAAAGGTTTTCATGACACAAAACAGGAAGACTGGTGTCTGTTTCAGAGGTAAAAACATCACGCTCTTAGGCAGCTTAGAATTGGGCAGTGGTGGCCTAAATGTTAGAGAAGTGAGCTTGTGACTGGTAGGTCGGTTCAATCCCCTGGACCAGCAAGATAATTCTGGGTAGGAAAAGTGAAGAGCAGTGCTTGCCCTCCTTCATTACCACCACTGAGGTGCCCTTGAGCAAGACACTTAACCCCAACTGCTCCAGTGGAGCTGCTCAGTGGCCTGCGGATCAGACTGTGGTTGTACTGGGCAGCTTCCAGGTGTGAATGTGTTACTGTGTGAAAGTGATCAGGGCGTTCCTGAAAAAGAGAGAATTGCTCTCAGAGAAACTCCCCCCTGAATAAATAAAGGTGAAAAAAAAAAGGAATGAGCTCTTTTGAGTCAAGGGTTTCAGGCGTCTGCAAAGAGGAGGGAAATCCCTGGCACTCAAGAGTTCAGCTGTACTAAAAGCTAAAAGTTAGTTATGTTTATTCACCCTCTAGCTGAGAGTTAGACGAGGAGATCAGTGCCACTCTCATGTCTGTGAAATAAATATGAAGCTACAGCAGGAGACAGTTAGCTTAGCATAAAGACTGGAAACAGGGCGAAACAGCTAGCCTTGCTCTGTACAAACATAAAAAATAGTTGGCTACCAGCACTTTTGAAGCTCAATGGAGGGGTTATGTGCATAAATCTCCATTGATAAACACTCACATTACAACTAGGCTAAGTTTGAACGAACAAGTTCAAGTCCTGAAAACATAAATTGGATTACCTGTTTTCAAGACACTGAAAGTCAAGTCAAAGTCAAGTTTTTAAATAAAATAGAACTTTGAGTACACCTCAGCCTTTAAGTACTGAGTTCATATTTAAAGTGTTAACATTACTGCACTGCATTTTCATGTCAGGATTTTATTTCCACTCCATTCCAATTTCATCTGAGCGATTTGTGTCATATATACAGTAGTCACCAGTCACTTACTTGGCAACATTGAAGTATGTATGCAACAGTGATGTATTTCCCAAAATGCCAAACTATTCCTTCTAACATGGCTGCTGTGTTGCACATGACCTACACATGACCTTAATGCTCTGTGTCTGTCCTGTTGCTGTACTAGACTTATGGAGCTTATGTCAGTGAAGATGTTCTCTCCAACTTCTTTATTTTCATTACACACAGGTTACATTGTCGGTGGAGAAACAGTCTGACTCAAATGCTCCACAGATTTAGGTAACATCTCCAAAACCATTTCCTGTCCTGTACTGATCTCTTAACTGCTCTTTATCTGTGCAGTTTGTGTTCTTCCATCTTTCTAAGATTTTGATAAGCGTGTGCGATGCTGCTGGGGGTGGCTCTGTCTGTGTTTTGTCTGAAAGCTTCTTCTTGATGGATAGATGTTTCTTGATGTGCATGTGTTTTATTTCCCACTCAGCCCAATTTTCCTTTTAAACTCAATTCAATTCAACTTTGTTTTATTTTTATCTTGACCCTCCCAGGAGCTACAAATATATTTCCTTGAGCCTTCCCGATTGACTGGGGGAAATGCATGACCTCCACCATAAATAACCATATCTTATTATATTCACAACAAAGGTAGGTAGTATTGGAGGAAATAAAAAGTAAAGGCTGACCTTTTCCAACCATTACGTTTAATAGTGAACCGTGACTCTTAAACCTTGGCAAACTACCAGGGCTGGTAGTTTGCCAGTCCAACTTTAAGTTAGCTCCCGGGAGGGTCAAGATAAAAACAAAAAACAAAGTCACAGTCAAGGTGCTGTTGTAGCCCGTCTTTGGTTGGAGACAGGAGCACCAGATCATTTGCAAACAGTAGGCATTTGACCTCTCTGTCTGCAAGGCTGATGCCAGGCGCTGCAGACTGTTCTAGTGCCCTCGCCAGTTCATTAAAGTATATGTTGTAGTGGGTCAGACTCAAGCTGCATCCTTGTCTGACTCCCCAGCTTTGGGGAAAGAAGTCTGTGTGTTTTTTGCTAATCTTGACAGCGCACTTGTTGTTTATGTACATTGAATTGATGTCATAGTTTTTTTCCCCCCAACACCACTTTCTAACAGTTTATACAGCAGACCCTTGTGCCAAATTGAATCAAAGACTTTTTTGAAAACAACTAAGCAGGAGAGTAATTTGCTTTTGTTTTTGTTTATTTGGTTGTCATTTAGGGTGCTGAGGGTGAAGATATGGTCTGTTGTACGATAATTTGGTAAAAAGGCAATTTGGGATTTGCTTAGGACATTATTTTTAGTAAGGAGTTGTAGGAGTCTGTGGTTTATGATCATATAAAGGATTTTCCTGAGGTTGCTGTTGAAACAGATCCCATGGTAGTTGTTGGGGTCGAATTTTGGGTCTCTATGTTTTTGGTTTGATAAGTTTCTTAATTGCTTTCTGGTCTAAGAGTGATTGGACTTGTTGTTGCCTAATAGCGTTTTGGTAGGTTTCCACAATCTTCTTTCCTTCAATTTGTATGTAGTTTGGTTGGCTTTGATACCTCATGATTGGGTGTTGATCTGTTCAGGTGGACTGTGGTTTTGCTGTGGTCTGACAGGGGTAGTGGCCTTACAGTGAATGCTCTGAGAGACACCAGGCTGAGGTCAGTGATGATGTAATCTACTGTACTGTTACCCAGAGGTGAGCTGTAGTTGTACCTACTGTAGGAGTCCCCTCAAAGTCTACAAACAGGAGGATGTTTTTCTTGGTTGAGGTAAGATCCTTATTTATTTCTAACCAGTAATAAAAAGCTCCTGTTTTGATTAGCTTAATGGAATGGATTAGTTCTGATTTGTACCATATTATCATGCCTCCCGAGTCTCTTCCTTGTTTGATCCCTGTTAGCTTAGTGAAGTTAACAGGGCAGCCAGTGGGACCATCTCCTCTGTATCATGTCTCCTATAGGACAATGATGTCGGCAGGTAGGGCAATTTCATTTGTGAAGTCTGGGTTTCTGCTCTTAATATCAAAGGCAATCAACCTCAGACCTTGTATATTCCAGGATGAATTACTGAAAGATTTGTTTTCCATGGTTTATGGTATTATTATTCCAGTAGTTTTAGGCCTGGACCATGATTGCAGGGAGCTCACTGAGCATTTGTTGTATGTTCAGGTCACAGAGTGGGGCTCTACCAGGTGTAAGGTTGGGGCTTGCTCTGCTCACAGCCTGTGAATAAGTGTTGTATGGGGATGGTAGGAGTGGGGTGGGACTGGACTGGAGCACAGCAGAGTGTCCTCTGTGTATAGCAGGAGGGTGTCCTCTGGGTATTGCTTGCAGCGTGATGCCCTCTAGGCATTGCAGAGTGTCCTCTGTGTGTAGCAGCAGGGTGTCCTCTGGTTGCAACGGTGTGCCCTCTGGGTGTTGCAGGGTTCCCTCTGGGGGTGACAGCAGGGTTCCCTCTGATTGCAGCAGGGTGTCTTCTGGGTGCAGGCTCTCTGGGTGTTGGGCTGGGTGGGGAGCTCATCTCTCTGTAGCTCCTGTAGGATGTGCTTGATCTGCAGTTGTGTTTGATATCCTTCAGAGTCTTTGCAAAAGTTGGGACGGTTGCCTTCAGGATGTGCACTTGATCGAACAGGCCGTGCTGGTCCAGAGTGGGGTGGGGTGCCAAGTAAACATTTGGCTTTATTGCAAACTCTCTGGAGGTTTGTGCATTTACCCTTTAGATGAAGGCAGGGTAGAAGTCCCATCTAGGTAGCACAGTAGAGATGACTACCTTTGTGTAAGGGAATGTGGATGAAGCTTTTTCTGTCACTCCCTTGACAGATTTTTTCACCTCTTCTCCCTGCATTCTTATGTTGTTTGTGCTGGTGTGGATGATGATGTGGATAGGGGACCCCAGGTGGTCCTCCATCAGCAGCTTCATAGCATGACTGGTATTCTGGCACTTGAGTTAAGCAACTCTGTGGTTTGGGAAAAGTTTTTTCTCTTCCACATGCCAATTTGTGGATTTTGTGTTGGGTTGCTTTCTGGAGGTCTGATAGTGGGGTTTGGTGGAGGAGGGGTTTCTTGGGTTTGTGGCTCTTGACTTGGTGGTACTGTTGATTGGTTGGGTCTTGTCTGGACTCTGTTTCGTTCAGCTGTATCCTGTGGTGGGGTAGTCGGCGCTCTCATAGGTCGTTCACTGGTCAGCGTCCTGGAGCTTTAGCACCTCTTCCCTGAGCTGCCTCTTCTCCTGCTGTAAAGCATCCTCATTATCTTGGAGTCTTTTCACTGCAGTCCAGGGAGCTGACAGGTCTATCACCCCCTCTGTGTTACTGAGTCTGAGTGAGGGATTGTGTTTATTCTGGACTGTTGTCTGTCCAGATTGGAGTGTGTTGATTGTGTGTTTAAATCTGGGTGCATTTGTACTTATAGCTGCCATGTTATCTGTAAATGCCTTTATGTCCTCTCTCCCTTTTCATTAGCCACTTAAATGCCCTCATCATTGACTTCATTGTGAGTGAGAAAGGTGAGATTGTACTATAATAAACTTCCATAATAGAGGTTTAAATGCTCTCTTACCACGATGGTCCATTCTAACTAGAAAGGCTTGGCAAAAGAGGAATAACTATTATCACTATCAGTTGCTTCATGATTTCATCAAAGACACACTGGATATGTTGTAACAAAGATGTATTTTCATGCATTCTTTTTAACATCTGTACACCTTACATGACCCACAGACATATGTCAAACGAAATGGTTCACACTAATGCTCTGCTGATTCTCTAACCTTGAAATGAGAGAGAGTAAACATGGCCTCTGGCACTGTGGAGCAGAGAAATAGTACTGATCAGAGCCCCTATCACCCGCATGGTGGGCCATTTGGTGTTTGGTTGTATATTTGCTGTTGAATCTTTTTCCATTCTCAGTTTAAGCAAGCCAGTATTGACTGTACACAGAAAATTTCCAAGTATAAAAACTTTAAATTCACTTCTGTTTTGACCTTGATATAAAATGATCAGAATCTCCCACACACTGTGAAGTTGACATCAACTTTACTTGAATAAAAGCTATAAAATAGGATTGTAATATTTAATTAGGAATTTACATGCTCTGGCTGTTGTTGTTGAGGGTTTCAATCAAATCACCAAATAGTCATGATAGGTGTCCCACAAGGATCAATATATGTTCCCTTGGTATTTACTCTATAATATCACATGTACATAATACATAATATTTCTTTTCCAACTGAACATTGCAATGTCCATTTTGATGCTGATGATACTGTGTTGTGTATTACCTACTGCAAATCAGACCTTCAGGTTATTGTTGCTTTTGATGACCTCCAGACCTCTTTTATTCATTTAAAGGTTGTTCTATATTAGAGCACCAATTAGTCAATTCATTAATTACATAGTCTATCGACAGAAAATTAATCTGCAATTATTTTGATAATCAAATAATTGTTTGTCTTTTTTCAAGCAAAAATGCCAAATATTATCTGGTTTCAGCTTCTCAATTATGAAAAATCTGCTGCTTTTTTCATATTTGACAGTGAATTAAAAATCTTAAGGTTTTGGACTGTTGTTCAGACAAAGCAAGACATCACCATGAACATCTCACTCAAAGACTAAAAAATCAAATTGGATTTTTAAACCGGAGCAGAGCTTTTTTCTCCCTACAAAGCAGAAAACCATTATACAAACCACTATACTATCTACACTGGATTATGGAAATACTCTGCATTCTCAAATTAATTTGACTTGCTGATATTTTCAATAATATGAGTAACTATTTTAATTAACTGCCTTGTTGTGAACTGTCATTTGTCCTCAGGTCTCTATTGTAAAATAGCTCTCCCTTTCTGCTTATGGACTGTAAATGTAAACCTCTGCCCAACCCAATAACACATGATGCATATGGAAAAGTTGAGGAACACATATAAAGGATATTATTGGTCTGAGGTCTAGATTTGTAATCTAGATTTGAGATCTTCTATGTGTCCTGTTACACTAATCGCTCTGTACTCAAGCTTAAATGCAGCCAGAAAGATAAAGGTGTCTGTCTGTCTAAGGACAAACACAGCTGGGGAACTGGGCGAGCAGAGACTGCCTTATCTTTCATTGTCTTGCTCTCGCTGTGCCCAAGGCTAGACGTAGTGATAGAAAGCTTACTACAGCTCTTCAGGCACTGGAGTACTTTTCCATTACACACTGCCTGAGGAGGATCTCTGTGCCAGCAGTACATAAGCCAGAGGGGAAGATGTGGACACACCTATAGATGAAAATTTAGCTCCAGGTTTTATCCATAAACAAATAAAAGTGAGAGAAACTTTTGTATCACTAATCTTTTCACATGTGGTGTGATTCCAGTGCTGCTGAACACAGAGGAGGGGAGCAAAGTCTGACGTGGAGGACATTGGCAATCAGAACAATTTGTCAAGGAAACTGAGCTTTGCAGCACAGAGGTCATGAATGGATGATGATGATGTAAGAGCTCACAATCATGCCTCTGCTTATGTCACCACTTTCGCTTATCCTTCAGTGCTTTGTTGTCTGGCTGGCTGAGAACAACTGACATTTGACGGGCATTTACAGCAAACTGACGGTAATGCAGCAAGTGAGCTGGTTTCTTTACAAGCCTTACAATATCCTGTACTCTTTGAGTGTTAGAAGAACACAACAAATCGTGATTGTTTGAGAAAGTCTGTGATGAGAAAATACTTGTTTGTTTATTGAAACTTCAGTTTGGGAGTCATGAAACCTTGAAGGGTATACACTAATTTTATTTGTTCAAAATTCATGATTGGTGTAAGACAACTGACATTTAATACAACTAGTGCAGTGCCCATTCAAAACATGCCTGTTCGCAACAAGCCAATTGCTTGTTATTTCTTGAGAACCACATATGTATGTATCAATTGACAAATGTATCAATTAAAATGATAATGAATTGATAAATAAAATGGTTTAAATCCAGACAGAAACTTCACCAGTGAGACTAGACAGAGGTTTAATTGTAGAAGCAGTTTACAGCCTTCCATTGGTTGATTCTGCTGCCAATCAAATGTGTCTGTGCTCCTATTGGCTAGTTTTACTGCCTCCACCTGTGTTTGCACTCTTTCTTCTCTCTCAGGCAGTTTATCTGAGCAGTGCACGTGCCTTTGTCCCACTCAGCAAATCAGAGCCCAGAAGCGGTGACGGTGTTTGTATCAAACGCAAAGTTAATTAAATGTATTGTGTGTCCGAATAACTTCACGCTCGACACTGCACTTCCTTGGGTCCTCAGCAGTACACCTGCCAAGTGTGAAGTCAGGTGAGAGCCCAAAAGCCCCACCTCGTTGTGATGTGACGGTGTTTATATCAAATAGTCCCTGCTGCACTCAGACACAGCGCTGAGTGGCTCGCTGTTCACTTGTTTATTCAAAGCTTACTAATATTAAATGTGTCATGTGTCCAAATTGCACCAAAGTCGACCTTGTATGTCCATGGGTCCCCAGCAATACACCTGCCAAGCGTGAAGTTGATCGGATGAATGATTCTCAAGATATACAAAGGACACACACATACATACAGACAGACAGACATTTCTTGCTTTTTACTTAGATGAACTGCAGCACCCGTTCAAAACATGTCTGAGACATCTTGCAGTAAGTCTTGAACGTACATGCCAAGTTTTGTTCAAAATACACAATTCAATAGTAGAACTTAAGTCTCTTAAACTTTTTCAAGTCATTATCACTATGGATGTCATCCCACCTCCAACCACAATATGGGTTGCAATGGCAGAGTGGTGCTGTCCGTACTTCCACATTTTGACGCCACGGGCAGAAGAAACAGATGCAACATTGTTTATGAGGTATTTTTATATATTTTTCGAAAACTGCTCATCCAAACAACTTCACACTCGACACTGCACTTCCTTGGGTCCCCAGTAATGCATTCGCCAGGTATGAAGTATATCAGATGAACAGTTTTCGAGATATGCGAAGGACAAACATACACACAGACAGACAGACAGAAAAAGATTCCTTGCTTTATATAGAGATATAGAGAGACTACATGTCCAAGTCCACTTGGTCATCAAACAAATAAGAAATGGTATAAGTGTAGGTACTTTAGGAAGACTGGTGAAAACTCATGAATTCAAGTCTATGCAACTTTTGCTGATTGGTACACCTGCATTAACTGATTTTTTTTGGCCACTTGGGCACTTTGTTGTTGGTGCTGGGCAGGAAACAAACAATCAATTGTTTGAGATTTTTCACTGAAAACAACTGCCCGGCGCGGCACAAAATTACTCTGAGAGCAGTGAAAGTGAACCAAAAAAGTAAAGTTCAATTATCTCTAAACTGTACTCAAGCACAATACTTGAGTCATTGTACTTAGTCACTTTCCACCATGGAATAAATTGATATTGCACGTTTTGGTACTGCAAGTTGTGTCACTTGCAAGAAACAAATCTGAAAAATAATCAATGCAGCAGAGGAGATTTTTTTTTTTTTTTTTTTAACTTTTTTGTCATTTTTGCCTTTATTAAATTGTGGGCAGTGAGGAGGCAGACAAGGGGAGAGAGAGATGGGTATGACATGCAACATACATCCCTGGCTGGAATCAAACCAGGGACATTGCGGTTATGTGGCATGCAGAGTAACCATTCGGCTACTGGGGCACTCCATATGGAGATATTCTTAATCTTAGTCCCCATATAGATCCCACAATTCCCATAATACAAATAGCATATCCCTTTGTCCATGACTAGTAAATGATCTGACATGTAAAATCTGTGTAGTAAAAGTTTCATCAACCATCAAGCCAATTCAAAAGCCTGGTTCCCATGCCCATTTACAGATGTGACTCTATTAGCTCACATTTATATACAGTATAAATATGCTCTGTTTATGGGAAAAAAACATACAAAAAGTTGTCATGACAAGAATGTAATATTGCATCCTGTGAGCTCTGTCCTGTACCTTCTGATGTATTTTCTATATTCTGAGTAAATCCGGGAGTGTATCTACACTCTGGGTCACGGTTGGGCTCCACACAACTAAGACACGAGTATGTGCTCTATGGTGTGAGAAGTGCCTGTTTTGTGTAACACAATACTGTTAGAGTCTTGCTCTTCTCTCTGCCTGGGCCTCCAGCCAACAGACAGATTAACACGCTGACAAGCCTCAGTACATTTTTTACACTCACAGCCTTGACCTTTCACCTGGAGGGACATCCAGTAAAAACACAGAATAAGGTCTGACACATCTTTTAAAAACAAAGACTTTGCGCTGTGTGGCACCATTTGTGTAGTTCCAGGAAATGCAGCCACAAGCTCATCATAGCTAATGAGGGAGACAAAACTGGTATTGGAAATATTGTGGTGTAACGGAATGACTGGAAACACCAGATGCAGGGTCCAGTCAACTCTTTTCATCACAGCCCATAAACTGCCTAATTTATTATGTGCTGTTTCACTAAAAAGAATTCATCAGTGAAGAATCCAAGAGTAATAACAACGCTTTTGTCTAGAGGTGCGCTGCAAGCAGAGAAAGTGAGAAAGCCAAAGGAAAGGCTGGGAACCAGTAGGTCACTGAGCTCACCTTACACCTCTTGTTCCCACAATGTATTGGCTGCCTCCCAACTCATAAACTTATTCCTTCACGGACCCAGAGGGGAAAAAGTGAGTAAGCTGTTATTCTTAACTTTAAATCTCAACTAGCTTCTATTATCTGACACCATAATTTTGTGATCACAGGACGAGCATGAGTTGACTGTGTAAACACAAGTGCAGAGCTCCCTCCTGAGTCCTCAATGCAAAGAATCTTTCCCAAGAGCCAGCGACTGGGAACAGCAACACTTGGGAAGTAAAAGATTCCCATCAGCTTATTGTTCATGTTTATTTCCAAAAAAACATTGTTTATAGATTGACAGTGAAGAGTCAATGAATACATTCTGACTGAATAATCTGTCTGCTGTTGTTCACATTATATCGGCTGAATACTTTTCTTCTGAATGGTTTGCAGAGTGAGACTAAATATGATTGAACTCTTTGAACTCTTACTGGAAATGCCAAGGAGACTCTTCCGTCAAAAGCCTTCATGAATGGGAGGATCTCAGATGAACACTCAACACCATGTCCTCATTAGTGTCTAGAAATCACTTTATCTGCAGCAGTAGAGAGAATCACAGCAGAGGACACACCCTACACTATTAATCTGTGCCGTGCCCTGTGTCAAAGGCTGACACAGACTGTTACTTTGTCCCTCCCATGGACAACAACCCCCAAATTTGCTGAGCTCACACCATCAAATATGACTGATCTATAGTGTACAGATTATACTGTACATGCTGCCACATGTAGGCCAGGTCAGACTGAGGTAGACTGTCAAGATTTTCATGTAGTGATGTCTTAAATTAAATCCCTTGTTGGTGGTCTTATGACAGCCATTTATGTGAACAAAACCAATTAAATTTTCAGAAAAGCCCTAATCCAGTCATTAAGGGGCTTGGTTAACCCAAGATACAAAGGGCATATGTGCTTACTTACCCATAGAGGTATTTAGCCATGCATATACTGTAGTTGTGGTCAAAAGTTTTCAATGGAACTACTTTCTACCAAACAATTAGTCCCTATTAAAATTCCTGACATTGAGGTCTGTGGATTATCCAAAGTACTGAGGGCACTGTTTCTGGGAAGAAATGTTGCTGTTAAATTTTCAAATGTCATTTTGTGATTCTGTAAGCACTACAAGCTAAATTCCTTTCACCTCACTTGTACTGGGGTGGAGACAGAAATCTCAGACACTCAGATATTCTGGGTAAAGTGACCCTTTAAATTGCTTCCTCCCATTTGATATTCTCTATTGGGATGAATTCACATCATTATAATTTGTTAGAAAAGTGGTACAATTCAGTTTGGCAAATAAGGAGTTGGTCAAACTTGAGTTTTGGTGAGTCTACCCTGCACTGCAACCCTTGTTGTCAGACATGAAAAGAGGCAGCTGTTTTTGTCCTCAAGTGAGAGCAGTGAGAGCGAGCAGAGGCTCCCTAAAATAAACAGGCTATCTGTGCAGCCCCAGGGCTGGGTCAGGGTCACACTCCATGGTGCACACTCACTTGGGCTCTCCCTGCCCACATCCAAACACAGCCCCTCACTTCTTCACTAGCTGTGAGCAGAGCACTTGACTCAAATTAAGTAGGAAGCAGAACGTTAGGATTACACAATTTAAAAAGAAGGAAAAACATTCTCATTACATTGTTAGTTGACTGATTTGGGAGATAAATTATTTAGTATGAGAATGACAGAACACACATCAGTCATGCACAATTACAAAACTTATACAGTGTAATATTAAGTGCTAATAGTGCTGTTTTTCCATTCTGTTGTTAGTAATGTTTCAATTATATGTGCCACCCAGCGTTGCCAGATGGGAAATGTTATAGTATTGTACCAGAGGCTTAAAATGATCTTATTTTGAGGAAAATTACCATACGCGAGTTATATCCCATAGAACAAATAGGCATAAATGTGTAATTTCAGGAAACAGGAAATTTATTGAGACAAATGACTTTTTGACACCACCTACAAATCTAGCCACATAGTTTTAAAAAAATTGCTGACGTAGTTATATGATGCGTGGAAGGGGGTAACTTAGACTTTCAGGACTCACTCAAATAAAAAGGTCCCAACATTGAAAACAAAAGCATCTATTCAATAAACTAAAGGCTATAATAGTAAACGATAAACACACAAGTTGTAGCCAGCATCTACATGGAAATTAAATCAATAACATGCTTACCTTATCAGCTCAAGAGCTCTCTTCAAATGAGCAAGCCATCCAATCATTCTTGTTGTGATGAACGTCACATTCATCATCATAACAAGCATGATTGGCTGGAAAGATGTCATGTGAGAGGAAATGCATAAACACAGATGTAAGATCCATATTTTACTATCCTGATCGTGTCAGGAAATGAATTAAAATGATGATGATGAAAAAAATGATAGCCTAGAATTATTTCAACTACTAATATTAAGTGTCACAAAATGATCAAATTATTGTACATTATGGGACTTTTGGCATTATTGATTGTACATCGTACAGAGGGCAAAATTATCGTATAAATACGATAATCATTGTACATCTGGCAATGCTGGCACAACCCTTTGTGTAAAATGAACTTCAACAAAGATCACAATATTCAATCATGATGTACTGTATGTACAGTCCATTAAAAAACAATGTAGTGCATTTTTAAACAAGACTAGAGTCAACAGCAATGCTATAGTTGGGCAACATTAGCATGCTAACATGCTCACAATGGCAATCCTAACATGTTGATGTTTAGTTGGTGATGTTTACAATGCTTACCAACTTAATGTAGAATGTTAGCATGCTTACATTTGCTAATTACTGCTAAGCACAAGGTACAGCTGAAGCTGATGGGAACGTTAGTAGTTTGAACGTTAGTAGCATGAACATGAAACTGTGCACTAAATTTCATGGTAATTCATCCAATAGTTGTTGAGATATTTCAATCTGGACCACAGTGGTGGACCAACTGAAAGCTTGACATACAGATCGACAAACTGACACTGCCATTCCCAAGGCTATGCCACTAGCATGGCTAATAAATATATATTTTTAAAAATGTATGTATTATAAGAACTGGATACCAGACTCAAAGATGGCACCTACTCATTCGAATGAAAATTGCTTGCCTGGAACATAAGCCAAAAAAGCCCACTGAATATGTGCAATAGTGTTTTTCCCACTGGCCCTGCTCGTGCGTTGACATTGGGATGATATCACAAACTTTACAACAGCTTTTCTATGCTCTCGGAAAGGTTTACAAATATAAAACCTTCAAATCTTACTCAAAGTTGAAGTCAAAACTTATGATATATGAACTTACCAAAAGAAAAGTGAAAAGTGAACTTCCATGGCTGCTGCTTTCAGAAAATTTCCACTTCCGAAGTCATGAATACCACGAGAGGGGGGACTCTTCTTGTGAACATGGTAAACACGACCCCATTTGAAGGCAGCATCTTTTCAGCTGGTAATTAATTTAATTAATTACAGCTGTGCTTTTCCTTCTATGACATGTCACAATGTCTGTAGCTTTATGCGCTGGGTATAAAGTATCATTTTGGAATTGTTAGAGAAACTCAGGTTTAGTTTTTTTCTCCAGTTCTGAGCACTGAACAAACTTGATTTGGAGTGCTAAATTAATTTTAGAAAGGATTTTCTGTATGAATGCTACAGCCTCTTATTGTGAGAAGCTGTATTTGTCTTATTCTCAGCTCTGGCTGCACGTAAGCCTCACTGGATCACAACTAATGAACTCAGGCATTTACTGCTCCAGCTGGCTTCAGCTTCTGAGTGGAGAGTAAGACATACTCATGGATTGGCTGTGAGTAGAGAGACATCCCATGCTCTCTTTTCTATTCAGACTTGAATGATTTTTGATTGCAGAGGCATAATGGTTAGGTGCTCTTGTGGTTGATTATTTTATTGTTCTATAATTGATAATATAAGTGCTTTTTAAATCTCACTGGTTATTGTGGGTGCTCTGTACGTAGTGTAGTGTATTCTGACAATCAAAATATACCAAATAATGGCTTACTTAACGTCATTACCATATTATCATTGGGGGCTTCTTTTAACATGTATTACATATGAAGCTAGTTTATTTATTTCTATGTACTTTAAATTGAATGTTATATCATTTTCATCATTATTCAGTGCTTGAAGTTTAGTCAAAAGGTATTTGTCTCTTAGTAAGTTGTCCAACAGGTGATTTTATTTCCCAAAGTGCTTGTGAAATCCCGGAGGATGGGGACCTTCAAGGAATACACTGTAAAATCCATACATGTAATCCCCACGCCTACTGTGAATATATATTCAAAACTACAAGTATTTAAATAAATGTGAAAAAAATATGCATTAGATCTACATATTTAAATGTTAGAGAGGACATATTATGCCACTCTTTTGTGTGTGTGTGTGATATTAGATAGCATGCCGGTGTTCCAGAATCAGAGGCATAACGTGTAACTCAACAGCGTTTGGGCTAGTGTGTGTAGTCACGTGACGTGGTTGAAAAGAATGGCTGCATAGGGAAGGGCTGTGCCCAGCCCTGCACATTGCTGCAGGGCTGGGCACAATCCTGCAATTAGCTTTGAAACCTGACAAAGAGCCCAGTCTTCTTTGACTTATCTGGAAAAAAGTTGGCAGTACAGTGCAACAATGCCAAACAGTACTAGAAGTTCCATGAATCCCTCAAGAACTGGCTCCGGTGGAGTGGCTAACGCTAGCCTAGCTAACCAGAGGAAATCACTGCCTCGTGAAGCACCAGATACTGATGCACCTATTGCCAGCTCCATCTCCGGCAAAGTAGCCAAAAAGTTTGCTAAAATCACTGCACTAATCTTGGAAAAGTCTGAGACCCACGACTAGAAGCTAGAGGCTATCTGGGTGACAACAAGTGCTACAAATAGAAAATTGGCTTAAATTTCTAACCACATTTCTCAAGCCAAGAGCTGTCTATACTTCCTGGAGGAGGCTAACGAGAGGCAGCAGGCTAACCACCCAGCAACAACCACAGAAGTGGAAGCCCTCCAACAAAAGCTGGATGACATTGAGAACTAGGAACGAAGAAATAATTTACGTTTCATTGGGTTTCCAGAGGGCAGCAAGGAAGGCGATGCCCTGTCATTCCTGGGAAAAATTTTACCGGAGAACATTTGAAGTCTGAACATCAACTTCCCAAGGGGACTGGAAATTGACAGAGCACACAGGATTGGGGTATTGGCGCAAAAGCCCACATCCTGAACAGCCCTCACCACTGAGACCCATCATCACCAGATTCTTGAGATTCCAGGATTGGAACCGCATTGCAGATGCTGCGCGATGGGTAAAGTTATCTGGAAGGAGCATCACGTCATGGTCTTCGCCAATTACTCCAAGATGGGCATTGAGAAGCACATGAAGTTTAACAAGTGCAAGAATATGCTCCTTGAAAAACACATGAGATTCTCTCTTGACTATCCGGCAGTGCTCACCATGAGATCAACGCAGGGCCCCTGCCAATTTGATGGCCATAAAAAGGCCCTGACATACACTCATTCCCTGGGATAACTTGGTGTTCCTTTGCTTTGGGTTGCCATCATTTTTGCGCCTTAGTATCACCACCCTTCAGTGATGAGGCGTTAACCCCCTTCCCAAATATGATCCTATTGGCCTACCACTCACCCCTGAGCCCACACATGTATGGAGGTACACACACACACACACTTTCCCTGTATTCCTGTTTAACGGATGATTTTGCAGAGCCTCCCTAGGCCGGATGTATGATAGTGTTTCCCCTATAATAGTACAGGCCTGGCGGGCCACCAGGCCAATGAGAACCCCCACCAGGCCAAAAAATATTTTTATATGCCAAATATCTATTCATTCGGAAATCAATAGAGTTTTGGAGCTTCTGAGCTGTGCTGTTTCGAAACGCGAGTCAACATCTCTGTTGGTGCCTGGGAAACTGCAGGTAGCGTAACTCCTTTTAAGGAATAGGGCAGTACCAGCAAGTTAGTGGTTAAGTGAGAGAGCGAGCATCAGAAAAGTGACAGTGAATGTGAGCAGAGCAGAAGAAAAAGTTAGTTGTAAGGCCGTATTCAGACCAAATCAGGCGGTGCGGCGTTCAGCCGCAGGATCGAGCGGAGGTGTGTGGGGGTGTGGGCGTGTTTATTTGTCCAAGTTCAAAATGTTTTGCCTGTTGTTATTACAATTTATTATTATTTATTAATGGTTACGCTTGTGTCAGGCAGAGAGGAGGATGTATTGCCCTTGCTCTCCGGTGTTGGGCACAAGCTCAGAAGCAACTCTCTAACTTCAAGTTAGAGAGAGTTAGTTTTGGGCTATGCAGACGGATTTTCATAGCCTTTATTATATGTATGTTTAGATTTACTTTGTTTTTTGTCTGTTATTTGGTGATGTCAGGCATAAATAGCTCATTATGGAAGTTACAGCAAAACACTCACTATACATTATCTCAGTCAGTGGCAAAAAAGGTTTGAAGCTTATGAGCTGGAACGTCAGAGGTCTCTATAACATAGTTAAGAGAAGAAAGTATTAACTTTCATCAAATCCAAGAAGTGTGACATAGTATTTATGCAGGAGACCCACCTAGTAGCACAAGAATCCCAGAAGCATCATCTTGACTGGGTGGGCTTTGTGGGGGGCTATTTGTGGCAGTAGTAAGAGCAGAGAGGTGGCAACATTAATCAATAAGCAATTACAATTTAAATGACTAAGAGCGAGTGCAGATGAGGCAGGGAGAATCCTGTTGATGCTTCGTGAGATCCATGGTAACAGTGTCATACTAGCAAATATGCTCCAAATATAGATGAACCTGCATTTTTTGGACTACTTGAGAAGAAACTGAATGATATTGGAGACTACCTGATCATCATGGGTGGCGATTTTAATTACGTAATGGACCCAGTATTAGATCGTAGCTCTCCATCAGCCCACACCTCTAGAGCAAATATGGTGCTCAAAGATATGTCCAAAGTGTCTGGTTCGGTAGATGTCTGGCAGTTGCAAAACCCATCATCAAGGGATTATAAATTCTTCTCTTCATCCAATAGCTCATTTTCTTGAATAGATTTCTTTCTGGTATCTCAGTCATTGATATCCACTATAGTGTCAAGTGACATTGGTGATATACTTCTTTCAGATCATAGCCCAATATTTCTCCGTATACTGTCCTTTAATAGGCCAGATAGATCCACTAGATAGAGATTAAACTCTAGCCTTTGATTAGATGAGACCTTTAAGGAATCACTAAGGTCACAAATTAATCTCTACTTAGGAACTAATTTAACAACAGCTCCATCAACAGAAGTAGCTTTGGAGGCTTTGATAGCTTTTTTGAGAGGTCACATAATTCAATACTCTTCATTTAAGAAGACTCCAGGATCTTAAAAACCATCACAATTGCAGAGTCACACTTGAACAAAAACCCTGTCCTCGGTAAATCTTACCAGGTTGACTAGACTGAAGCACAAGTTCCATTCAATTTTGATCCAAACGACAGAATTCTCTCTCTTTTGTATTAGACAGAAATATTGTGAGGACGGAGGTAAGGCTAGTAGATTACTTGCCAGTTACATTAAACAAAGAAAAGCAATGAGCACTATCCCTGCCATCAGGAGGGATGATGGGCACCCTCTGTCTGATCCAAGGAGATAAATGGGGCTTTTAGAGATTTTTATGTAAAACTTTACACCTCTGAGCCAAAGGTGGACAAAAAAGACATTACATCCTTTCTGTCAGCTCTCAATCTTCCATTGTTGTCAGAAGACTAGCTCGAACGTCTTGACTCATCCATTGCTATTGAGGAGATAACGGACGTTATCAAGCACTTACCTTCAAGTTAAGTGCCAGGTTTAGACAGCATCATGGCCAAATTTTTTGTTTCAGACCCTGAACGCTCTCTTTTCTCTCTATTTAAAATTATTGACAAGTTGTCATCAGTTTCGGGTTACAAAGTGAACTGGACAAGTTTGAGGCTCTTCCTCTTACACCACATTGTCCCAAATTCCTTTTTCAATCAGGCAGTCTCGCTTGACTTAAGAAAGGCATTAAATATCTTGGTATATCTTGGTGTGCCTAACTTGTTATTTTACAATTACGCTTTCACTCTCAGGCATATGGCACAGTGGTCTTTGCCCTCGGAGAGAGCCCCCCCACCCTGTGGTTCAATCTGGAAAGCACCATTTGCATCCCTCTGACGTCCTTGAACTATATCACAGCCAAACTAGCTGCACAGAATAAGTCACATCCTATTTTGTCCCATATTCATTGGGTTTGGAAGAGAATGGCTCAGATCTTCAAATTCGACCCCTATCTTCACCGGTCTGATGGGTTTTGGCTAAATCCCAAGCTCTGTATAGATAAATCATCCTTCCTCTGGAAGTCCTGGTTGCAAAAAGGTATCACAGTTCTAGGGGACTTGTATCAGGATGAAACAATAAAATCTTTTGAGGCACTTAGAAATTCGACTTACAGCACAATTAATTTTGTAAGTATTTGCAGTTAAGACACCTACTAGTACAAACTTTTGGCTCCCCCTCAATAGCCCCATCTGGCGTTGGCACTCTAGAGAAGGTCCTAAACATTTTTGGACTTGGTCATGAAGCCTCTGCCTACTATTCTATGATCCTTATGACCTCAGATTCCAATATATTGTCCCTTAAATTGACATGGGAAACTGATTTAACGGTAACGTTTACAGAGACAGAATGGGAAAGAATTCTTAGGAATGGGAAAAAAATGTCAAGGGAATTGTGAACAAGACTGATCCAATTCAAAATTATTAATAGAGTCTACTGGACGCCATCCAGGCTGCATAAAGTGGGTTTTGTTGACAGCTCAGAGTGCTGGAGGTGTCTTGACACAGATGGTACTTTAGTACACATGCTTTGGAGTTGCCAAAAAATTCAGGAGTTCTGATGTGCTATACATATCATTGTGGAAAATACTGCCAGCCCAGATATTCCTTTCTCCCCCAGTCTGTTCATTTTGGGTGACCCCTCTGCATTAAGTGACTTGGCTCCACCACTTGCTGACTGGATCCAGACTGCCCTTATGTTAGGATGGAAATTTCTGGTCAAAGAATGGAAAGCCTCCTCTGCACCAGCACCATCTTTGTGGCACCCTTCTCTTGGTCAGCTGGCTGCCCTAGAACAATTATTATATAGGCTACTTGATAAGGTGGAGGAGTATCACTCGAAATGAGGGCAGTACCACTCTTATACACTCACTGGCCACTTTATTAGGTACACCTGTTCAACTGCTCACACAAATATCTAATCAGCCAATCATGTGGCAGCAATTCAATGCATTTAGACATGGTCAAGACGATCAGCTTAAGTTTAAGCCAAGCATCAGAATGGGGAAGAAAGGTGATTTAAGTGACTTTGAACATGGCATGGTTGTTGATGCCAGACAAATACCACTCGTTACAACCAAGGTATGCAGAAAAGCATCTCTGAATGCACACATCTAACACATCTAACCTTGAAGCAGATGGGCTACAGCAGCACAATTCTACACTGGGTCCCACTCCTGTCAGCTAAGAACAGGAAACTGAGGCTACAATTTGAACGGGCTCACCAAATTTGGACAATAGAAGACTGGAAAAACATTGCCTGGTTTGATGAGTCTTGACCATTCAGATATTAGGGTCAAAATTTGGCATAAACCACATGAAAGCATGGATCCATCCTGCCTTGTACCAACGATTCAGGCTGGTGGTGATGGTGTAATGGTGTGGATGATATTTTTTCGGCACACTTTGGGCCCCTTGGTGCCAACTGAGCATTGTTTAAACACCACAACCTACCTGACTATTGTTGCTTAGCATGTCCATCCTTTTATGACCACAGTGTACCCATCTTCTAATGGCTATTTCCGACAGGATTCAGTTCATTATATTCAAACGGCCTCCACAGTCACCAGATCTCAATCCAGTAGAGCACCTTTAGGATATGGTGGAATGGGAGATTCACATCACGGATGTGCAGCCAACAAATCTGCAGCAACTGCATGATGATATCATGTCAATATGGACCAAAATCTCTGAGGAATGTTTCCAGCATCTTGTGAATCTATGCCATGAAGAATTAAGGCAGTTCTGAAGGCAAAAGGGTGTCCAACCCAGTATTAGCAAGGTGTACCTAATAAAGTAGGCGGTGAGTGTATATTGGGCATTTAACAGTGTTTCCAGCTCATAAAAATATCAGTAAACTATCATATAAAATGTGAATAACTGATATATTTTGTTAGAATACTGGTTACAAAGCAGTTAACAAGGTTTTCTATATGTATATATATATGTCTGGGTATCTGTGGTCAAGTTTCTGTTTATTATAGTTTCCGATTTATTTTGTTTTGGTGTTGATCTGGCAATGTGACTCCACTGCTGGTTTAATGGCGGAACAGCAATGCCCCCCTATTCCTTGTTCATACCAAAACGGCAAGGCGGAATAACGGTGCAACATTCCCGCCTTGAACGGGCTGTGTAAAAAGGGGCTTATGTTAAACATGGTCAAAGTTCCAGAGCTTGAGGTTAATGTATGTAAAAAATGTTCCCTGCAAATCAAAAGCCAGGCCTTCCACTTGCTCTGCATGCTTTGTTTGTGATGTTTTTTTCTACCTTGCTCACAAGCTGATGTTTGCTCGTCACGCATGCCCATAAACAGCCATTCGTTCCATAGCCTTTGTTGTTGTTTGTCCATGTGTTATTTGCTTTGTCCGTTTTCATGTTTTGGATCTGATTTCAGCTCGAACATGTACGGATGTATTTGAGAGGTTGACTGTTGAGAAAGAATGAGAAAAAGTAGTAAAATCCTACTACTATAGTTTATTTCATGATTTGTTGACGTAGCTTCCGGAGTGGCAGAAGTCTCCCAAGGGGCAGTTTCTGAGAGCTGGCCAATCAGAACAGAGTGGGCTCCTCGGGAGGGGTGCCTTAAAGAGTCAGGAGCGACTACTATATTGCCTGTTTCACACATAAACTGAGGGGAACTGAGGGGCTGCATAAAGGGTCATATGAGTTAAATAAGGAGTTTTTTTTTAACTGTAAATCATGCAAAGTTATTCCAATAGAGCCCAAGATTTAAAATATAGACCTGTTGATGTGCATGGCATGTCCCCTTTAATAGTCAGGTCATATCTCATGCATTCTGTTCAAAACAGAAGCATGTTTTCATCTGAAGTTAAATCTATTTTTTTTAGGCTTTGTTGCCATAAATGTATACTTAGCTCTTAATTATAAGGTGGCTAACTGCAGATTCTAAAGTGATTGCAGCGAGGAGACTTTAATAGCTTTGTGGCTCCTCCTATAAACTTTAATTACAGCCAGTGTGAATATTGTTTTGAAAGGATAGTTTTTCATCCAGCTGTAATGAAAACGTGTTGGAGGGAGAAGAGAATGTAGCAGGAGAATATATCCCCCTGTTGTTTCCAGCGCAGGAAGGAGGCTTCCACCACAGGGACTGTGGGTCTCTGAGGGCAGGAGGCCTCTGAAGGCGTGTGGCTTGCCATCGGCCACTGGCTCAGGGGACAACTGTGTCAAGCCGCGGTGTTTGGCCCTGTGCCCTGACACAGCAGTTGCCATAAACAAACAGTGCTGAAAGCTACTGGCCCAGTCCCCAGCTCTTTTCAAGACGGTGCAGTGAGCCTGCTGACCTTCACTCAGCTCACTCCATTAACTTTGAATAGATTTTAACAGCACATTGGAGAGTTGAGCTGCTTGCACTGTTCACAACAAGTGCAATGAGAGTGAGAACAAAGTGGTTGCACTTTATTTTTCCATATTTGCTTGGTTACTACTCAACTTGAATTCAGATGTTAATGGATGTATTGGAAAAAACATTTTAATCTTGGAGAGTTCACAGGAACATCATTCAGCCATTTATTGAGGTGGTTGATGGAGTTGGAAAGTCGGAGTAAACTTTGCTATCTGAGCTCTCAACTATCCAGAATGAAAGTTTTATGTCAGTCAATGGTAACAAAACAGCATTTGTACACATGTTTGACAAAACAATCCAAACTCAATGTCCACATACTAGCTGTCTCTGGGCTGTCAACTGTAACACGTGGTCCTCAACAACAAAGTTTTCCCTCGTCTTAAAATTACAGCATGAAAGTTCAAACTCATCATCAAAATCATGTGATATGGTTAAAAAATCTAGAAAAAATAAGCAGAGTTGGAATTGTTTTTTCAAACTACTGTTTCCAAAGTTAAAAATGAAAAATGAAATGTCATGTCTCAATGTAAACATGCTTTTCTTAACATTAGTAATTGGCTTGACTGATTGATCAATCATAACTATAACTTCCTTAAAGGAGTAGTTCCACATTTTGGGAAGTACATTTACTCGCTTTCTTGCTAAACATAAGATGAGAAGATCGATACCACTCTCATATCTGTTGAATATGAACCTTCAGCCAGTAGACGGTGAGATCGGTTTAGCATGACGACTAAAAGCAGCCAGCCTGGTTCTGTCTAAAGGTTAAAAAAAAAGTCCACCTCAACCAAAACAACCGTTAAACCACAATTGTCATTTCTACTTTTTATACTTCAAGCTATGTACGAATTAAATAAACAAGATACAACTTGTTATTAGTGAGCTTTAGAGGAGCTGAAAATCACATGAGATACATTTGTTTATGATTTGTCCTCCACTTTCGATATTTTACAAAATATCACATCAATACAAAATTGATTAGCTGTCGATATGGTAATCCCTGAAGTCAAACCCCTCCAGCAGCTTGTCAGCATACAAACACGCTCTGTCTTGAAGCTTTGTTTTATGGCAATATAAAGAAGTGTTGAGTTTACTTTCAGCCAAGTTAAGTCCAAAGGAGCTGTTGATATGGTCACGGCTGAGTTCATCCTCTTTATGGTTTTGGAAGGTTTATACTCTCACATAGCTAGATTACCCTTTGTCCTACAACCATTTCCCAGGACAGTATTATTGTATTCAGTTACGTTAATAGTCAAAAGCTTTCAATGAATATTCTTTTCTTTTTATATTTATTTTCAAATGTTATATCTTCTGTTCATATTTTTGGAATCATGCCTAAAATTGAGCACAGCACAGTTGTACACTAAATAAATGACCTTACAAAGCAATCAAAAGAAGGAAATAGTTACATGAGTTCCAGTATATAGGTATAATTGCCAAACTGGGCAAGACAGTTTAATAAAGGAGGGAACTAAAGTCAACTGAAAGCGTGTGGGACATATTTCATTGCATGCAAAGCGTTGCCAGTGATTCTGAAAGAGCTTCTCAAAACTTCCAACATACACACGATTGTTCCGAGTGTTACTTCCAAGACAATATCCCAATCTGTCACGCCCCACAGCTCACTGAATGCTTTTACGATGCATGAAAATGTTCATGTCACGTGATCCAAACAAAGAGAGCAGTACCTGACGCAATGTTTTCCACCACCATGAACACAGCATCAAATGATTAAGTTTGTTTTGGAAAACCACTTTCACATGCTGCCAATAGTCTTCCAGTTCCTCCCTAAACTGAATGAAAACACTTAAGCTGTCTAGAGTGCCGGGTGTTGTCCATATCCCCTGTAGACCCTCTGTGTTGATGTTTATTTTAACAGCTACCTTTATATGAGCAGTTATTTTGCATGCTAGACTGGTTCCATAAAAGGTAATTATATAGGCATATGCCACATGCCTGTGGTGCATTTAGTAAAAGTAAATACATAAATGAAAACATGAACCATATCAGTATTGCATAATTTCAGTATTGTGTTATTGTCTAAATGTAAGAGTAACTGTTTATGGAAAGGATAAAAAAAAATGCTGCTCACAAATCTATAAATTTTCAAATCGACAATCAAAGTCGGTCATTCTGCACAGGATGTACTTCCACTGTCGATCTCTAAAAACAAAGTACAAGATAAAATTCTGTCAGTTCAACAATCATAAATCATAATATGTTTTAGTTCTGCTTAGGTCTGCCAATAAATTCTGGTCCCACAGGCCTCACTGCAGAGATCTTTCCTTCCTACAATTTTTGGATAGATTCTAGATCCAAACTGCTGCACTGTGGGATCAGAAGTTATTAGGAGGAAAAAAACTGCTGTTGTGAACAAACCTTAGCACACCACTGAATGTGGTCTGGGCACCTCGGATAAAGTAGCCATAAGTGGGGATAACCAGCTCTGCCTCTTCTCCGTGGTATTCAGGAATGTCGGAGGTCTTCCTGTGGAGAGCAACCAAAGTTTGTTTAATGTTTTGACGAGTGAAGTGTTATAAACCTTCAAACAGATAGTTTAGGAAATGCACTTAATCACATTCTTGGCAAGAGTTAGATGATTAATACCACTCCCACGTCCGTTAAATATGTGTGTAATATACAGTACCAGTCAAAAGTTTGGACACACCTTCCCATTCACTTGAATGAGAAAATGTGTCCAAACTATTGACTGGTACTGTGTCTTAGCTTAGCATATGGAACCAGCTGTCCTTACTCTGTCCAAGCAAAGAAACACTCTGGCATTTAACCAACCATAAAACTGGAACTTGTCATTTTTACTCTCTGGTTTTTGTACAGATTGTTTGTTTCCCTTGGACAGAGCCAGACCAGCTGGTTCCCCTGGCTTCCAGTCTTATGCTAAGCTCTCCACAACAAAGCAAATAAGCGGATTTCCCGAAATATCAAACTATTCCTTAAACATGATCTTGGCCTTGTGAGAACGTACATGCAGGAGTAGGGACAGCGGCGTTTGTAATAGCAGCAGTAGAATTGCCATTCCCGGTCAAGAACACTTTCAAAGTACTTGCTCTGTATGCCTGCAACCAGACCGTTGCGGGTGCATGTAGAAGTCCTGCAAAGACACATGAGAGTCATTAAGTTTTTTTAAAAAAATAAAACAAATCAGCAATACAGAATGTGGCATGCCAGCCCACCAGCACAGAACATATAGCGTTATATCTTCTACCAGCTGATTAACCATGGGTTTAGTGGCAATACACACACTGCAGCATCTTAAAATATATATATATATATTTTATGTGTCAGTAGATTGCCTTTGCCTTTTCTGAATACTGGCCAGATTAATGTGGCTGGTAAACTCCAAACATCCTTCCCAGCTGATCTTGTCAACAGTCCAGACTGTTAATCCAGAACAGAACTTTGAACAGGCAATCGCGATGCTCTTTAAGAGTAGGAGTCATGGAGGAAGATTGGACATTTTTATCTGTCTCAACAAGGTCATGTTTCTGCAATGCAACGGCCATCCCCCGAATCATTTGGGATTTTGCAGATCTTTGCTTTATTTCATCTGTTACTGACTGCTAGCTTGCCAGCCTAATACTAATGCATTGGCTTTACTCTACTTATCTTCCTGCTTCCCAGTGGACAATCCGTATCAACTTTCAACACATGACACGCATCGATGCAGACGACGCTTTATGCATAATAAACATGAACCCAATGGGTTACGACAACAGGTCATGTGTTGGGTTGGGTTCAGATCAGGATGCTGAACTCTATATCCCATACGCTCCAGATACTTCCAATCCATTAATTTCTCTGCTTTCCAAGCATTCAAACATAAAATTGGAGAGATCTTTTGATAAGTAGAACTCTGATAAACATTTTAGACAAAGAGAAGATGTGTCCAAATCTTTTAATTTAAATACCTGTGTTGTTTGTGCAGTTTGTTTATTGCCCAAACACTTCCCTGTCACCACAACACATCCAAGAATACCAGGTCCAAGAAGCAGGAGCTGAAGCATGTGTAGACGTTTGTCATGGCAACACGGGCAAAGCCTTCAGCTATTGAGCTGATGGGGGTAGTTTCCCTGCAGGGTAATGTCTCAGCCAGTGCAATTCAAACAGACAGCTATGTTAAAGGGAAGTAGATGTGGCAGTGACAGAGAGCATTCAGTGTTTGTCTTTGAATCAATGGGCTGGATGCAGTCAAGCTTAACTTGAAATAAATCTGAAGAGCACAAATGTGCTCTGCTCTTCAACCCAGCAAAGTAATCTGAAGCAGCTATAGCTGAGTCAGTGATCTGTTTAGTTTTATGATTCAAGTTGCTGTTTACAAAAGCTGCCAGGCTACGATTCTCCATCCAATCAGGTTTTCTAAAGGCTGATCCAAGTCCTTTAATTAGATTAACTTTCAGCATAGTTGATGTTTATACAAACATGTTAGGTGAGGTTTTGGCATTTGGAACAAGGTAAAATTAAAGAAGACCTGACTTTGTGTAAAGGAAGACAACCATATGAAGGAAATTAAAGGCTAGCACAAGATTTTTCTTCTTCTTCAGTGGCTAAAATAGATTCATGTAGCTACTGGCTGACTATTGCCAATTTTTATTCCATAAGCTGTTACTTACTTACTTACTATCTGCTTTATCAATGGCATGTTGCAAAATTTCTGGAGATTGCTGCAACATGTGGCTTATAAAATACAGTGGTATATCTCTGAGGGGCTATTGACAGTCTGTTGGATGAATCTTCCAAAAATTCACTGGAAATAGTCATGTTCCCTGGAACTGTCAGTTGGATACACATACGGCTGCTTTGGAGTGAGATTCCGATTCATAGAGGCCCATGATGACCTGGCTTTGTTCCTCTGAATGAGAAAACAGTGGACAGAATCCTTTTTTTTTTTAAAGTAACAGAAAAGATACACATATTAAAAGTTCGAGGTGAAATCTTGGTGTTGAAGGTGTGTTTTAGCAGAGACCAATTCAAAGTTTTGCAAGCTAGGAGTTGCACCAGCTATATGTAAAGTAATTGATCCATTAGTTTGTATGTGGGGTCCTTTGTAAGTTCTTAGTAACAATTAGCTAGTTTGAACTAGTGAATAAAAATGTTTGCACTATTAAAACTTCAGACTTTGGTAAATGTGTAAATCAGCCCTTATGCATACATTTACATTTCATGCCCTTTTTCTGTGGTTGTCAATATATATCTATATCTATATCTATCTATCTATATATGTGTATGTATATGTATATGTATATATATATATATATATAAAGAGAGAGAGAGAGAGAAATAGGTTTGTAGGAAAGCGCATCTTGAATAAAAATGAGGAAAACTCCCGCATGCTGTCTCGCTTACAGCTGGAATATTTATTATTTTACAACATTTCGCTCTGTCCAATCTTTATCAGGTTGTTTTCTCATTCAGAATTAAAAGAATCCAGTTTACATGGGAAATATTTGATTATGCTCACCTAGCTGATGCTATTAGGTGATATAGTCTAACATTATTGATGTAACATTTTGTTATTTGAGGTAATATGTTTTTTTAAAAAAATATAATTCAAAGTCTTTCCAGTTTACATCATCAACAGCATTTTATCAAGTGTCAGGTCAAAGTGTAGACAATATCCCATATTGCCTCTTTTTCGCCTCACTTAACAGGTCATATATTAGCAAGCTAACGTTACTTTTGTCAGTTAGGCTAACCAGTTCAGTTAGCTACAAAACAGTTACACAGTACCAGCTGCTGGGTGTAAATATTTAGTAACAAGTAATCTCTACATGAGAACTAGTTTGTGTGGTGCAGCTGGTTTTAATTTAGTGATGTGTAAATCTCAACTTAGTAAACACTTACGTTATAACTAGGCTGAATTTGAATTTACAAATAGCTGGTGCAACTGGCTCCCTGCTGGTGTTTAAATGACCAAAGACATCCTCTGGTTGCAGCTGTATCTCCAGACCTCATTTTATGCTCCAAATAAGGTCTGGAGGTCTTCCATTGGTGTGTTTGTCACCCACCCACAAGACGAGTGGTTTAACAGGGGTGGTTTTGTTCATACAACAGTTTCAGCAGCAAACTCCACACAGGCTTCGTATAGGCTTTTGTTGTCTGCTAATAGTGACCTTTAAACCTCTGTTGTTGGTCAAAGTATGTCCTAGAGTGAAGGAGCATAATATAGCAATTAGACAAAGGCATTGCTTTCTTTGATTGGTTCTTCCTCCTGTTAATTGTAACAATAACCCACAAACGTGTCAAAGACGTGCAATCTCACATGGCTTTCATATTTTTTTGCAATAAATTTCCCTTTCAGATGCTAATCTGGACTTTTCTTGCATATTTTGATATATTACATGAGAGGAAAGATATTTTACTTTCACATTTGCTGGGTAATCTGACTCAGATGTTCCTACATGACTAATTTGGCCAAGACTGCTGAATGTTGTTAACATTGCTATTATAAACTGGAAAAAAATACAGTTACATTTGATTAATGAGTGTGAATTCTGAATATCTGTGCACCACATCCACTACCAAGAAAACTACTGAAATTAAACTTTAAAAATCTTATTAATCCAACACTCTAAATTCTATAAATACATGCAACATATTCCCTGATTTAACCTCTGTCTTTCAGCATGACTTAGCTCACAGCTACTTTCTCTAAAAGTCAGAGCAAGTAGATTACGGGTGGTCTACAAGTGAATAAAACACATGTGACAGAGAACCTACCACTCCATCCCAGCACGGTTGATGTCATCCCACCAGCAGTCACTGGGCTCCCCCAGTCCTTCAGGTGCCGGCTGGCATTCAAACGACCACAAGCGGTCTGAGCCATCCTCTCTACTGAAGTAGCTCCTGATGGCCACGAGGACCTCTCCGTGGGGACACTGGAAGTTGAAGCCCTGTCGGTAGCCGTTGACCCATCCCATGTCATAATGGTCGTGAGACTGACCTGCCACTGCGGCAAGCAAGGACGACACAAGCACAACCAGAACAGGATTCATGTTGAAGAGATCAGTCCGTCTGCTGCACTCCCAACAGCTGCCTCACTTTAAACTCCTCCAAGTCTCCTGTTGTCCAGATGTTTCATATCCAGGAGTGATGTGTAATTTGCTGCTCAAGGGACAAATCCAAAAGTGGATCTTACTGAACATTTTAAGGTGGACTCTGAGATAGAGCATTAACAAAGTCTCAATGTAGATAAAGGTGCACCTTAAAAGACAGGATTTTTAGATTACATGCAATTCAAATATTTATGCGAAGCTTTATTAGACTCTGGCGAACCCCTTTACGTGTTAAAAATGTAATTGCTCAGGTTGTTAACTTTATACTGTGATCATCTTTATAGCTTTTTCAATATAAATGGCAATTTTGTGCCATTAAACAGTTTTATTTTATCATGAATGATCACAATTGATATCAATAATGTGAAGGTATTTGGGGGATGAATGTTTGTTTAAGGCAGCATCTACCAACATGACAATTAAGTAACAATCAGTAATGTGAATAACCTATAGCCAAGAGGAAAAAGGCATTTATCATAAATGTATTAAGCACATAAAAGAGTGTCTTTCTATATTTTTTTTTAATTGTAAACAATTCCTATAAAAAGACCAATACCAACAATGACTGTTCTTTGTTACCCTTCCTAAACCCAAAATACAAGAGCACAAGTGTAATGAATGGATTAAATAGTGTGTTTATCTGCACTAACATAAGCTACAAACATTAGCCTGTCTGGCTAACAAGCTTACTACCCACAGTAGTAACCCAGTGTTAGCTTGAGGAGGGGGGCTTTTCATGACTAACACGATCACTGTGTGGAAGCCGGTCCTGGATGCTACTGTTGGTTTAGGCAAATGTTGCTGGTCTTTTGGATTTGGGGAGGTTTGGCAACCCCAGCCAAACTCATTACCAAGATAGCATTATATTTGCTTAACACATTAGTTAGTTCTCATCCTAAAAGCCTCTTCTTTTGTTAAAAGAGAAAACATACTGTTTGAGAATATGAATAGTGTAAATCTAACCTCTGTCTTGCCTATCCAAGTATGTAAGCTAAGCAGCTGAATGAGGTTGTTGAAATAAATTAACTGTCTGATTTTACATTTTTGGCTGGAACAACCAATAGTTGTCTGTGAGTGAGTGAGTGAGTGAGTGATGATGTTACACCATTGGTCATCCGGCCCAGTGTTGGAGTTTCCCCAGTGGCTGTTGCTCTTTCAAAATTAATCGGAGCAAGGTGATGGAAGCGGAGGACAGCAGTGTGATGCAGGGTGACTGTGTTTCTTGCTCCGAGCTCTGACGCTCTCAGCTCTGGTGCTAAATGCAGTGAAGTCGGCTGAATTCCTGTTTAAACAGACACATAACAGCATCTCTGTGTCTCTTCCTCTACCGTCCAGTGCGATCGACTTGATCGATTTTATAAGTGATTTTATAACACAAATGATGAACAACAGCATTAAAACACAAGTCTTGCAGGTAAACATGTGACTCATGTAGATCTTATATCAGTTTAGTGCAGGGTGGCTGCTCTGTGGGTGACTGTAACTGCAGAAACCAGGGGGGGATAAGTCTCCTGAATTTGCACCCAAAATGCTGTCAGACTTTTCATTTACAATTTCCACCGCAGCCTCCATGATCATCGACTGGGAAAGAGGCAAAAAAAAAGGTGCATGCACAGTTAAAGCACTCCAAATAACCATCACTCTGATGAAACACTCTCTCAAAAATCGAGAGACATCCTCAGAGTGAAACAGATGAAAGAGCAGGGGGAGTTAATAATAGTTAGAATTGTTATAATTAAAGTAAGTTCTCTTTCAAATCAAACATCCCAAGATATGAGTGGAAAGTATTGTTCTTGCAACTGCATTTATACTCTTTTCTTTGAATCAAACATAGCTTAACCATGTCATGTAATATGCTACTTCAGTACACTTTACCAGCAAATATTACTGGGACCACTACAGAAAATTGCAGATTTTTTTGCATTTAATATCCAGGACTTCACATTATAGACACTACCACTGACTATCCCTGTAACACATTGGCCACAATTTCACACACTGACCGTACACAGTCCAGTCAAATACTATGCTTTGACCTAGTCTTGTTCCTTATCATACTGATAACACTAGGACTAACTAGCTATATACTGCAATATAAGAACAATGCTTTCATTCTTTACTTCTATGTCTTCTATATACATCATCAACTGCTGGGACATGTAGCTTTAGCCTCAGTCGTTTAGCCTGTTATTATGTATGCTTAATAGCTATCAAGTGACTTTTTAAGATTCCGTTATAGGGTTCTCATTTTAAATCAAGTCAGTCGGAAACATTACAGAAAGTCAGCTGGTTACAGCGTTTTCAACAAACTTATGAAACTACAAATAAAAAAAAAAATTTAAATCGTAGGCATCATCAACAAAATTGATGGTCGCAAGCTAGAAATGAGAAGCCTTCATTTGTCTACCTCTGTCTGAAATAAAGGACACATTGTTTCAAAAAAATGTACAGCCAAAACCATAGAGCTGTTGTCCAAAAACTTTCAAACCACATCAGGGAGCCACACTGTTGCACTGGGTGACATGTTCCTTCGTTACAATAAAGGGGTTTTGTATATTTTGAATCCCTCCCACATATGTCATCCTGTAAATACTCACTAGCACAGAAAATGTGTATTAATCCACAACTGAAAATATTCCCCACCAACAGCATTGTTTCAGTGCTATATCAATACATTGCCTATAACTCTACATTGCGGTAATTGAATAAAATGGTCAGAAAAGTCACGCTACTTGGCTTTTACCAATGGCAACAGAACCATCCATTACAATAATTCACATGGCTGGTAAACAGACCACTAAGTGCTAACATGACCCTCATATACAGTAGAAACCACTCACAAATGGATGCGTGCAAAATCACACATCCATTTTCTTCTCTGTATTACAGGATAACAGTTTCCACAGCTTCTCCTGTTCCTGTGAAACAATGTTCCTGTAAAAGCTGACTGGCAGACAAATTAGGCTTTGTGAGAAAATGAGCTTATATTATTTATGGGGTGTAGTGTTAGAATCATTTGCGCAGGTGTTGCTTTTGGTCATGCTTACATAATTTATGTCCTAATGAAAGATCTGATATTGTGTTTTACGACATTATGTCTCAGTTCAAGATGTTAAATGGGTTCAGTGGAACATTTTGATCGTGGGATTTTAATTTGTACAGAAAGTGTTCCACATTACACTAAGACACATTTTACTACATTAACAGCAGTGATGACATGTCATTTTTGCATGTTTTTGTGGAAACAGACAAAAATCCACTTTGCTAATGGATTCCAAAACTTGTGGCTTTTTCTTTTTTTTCAATGTAAGTTAAATTATTGAAATATGTACAGAAGCTGAGAACGGCTGTGCTTGCAATCATTTTTTTTAATGTCGTTATCTTGAGATCATGAGTTAATTGATCTCGTTATCTCAAGAAAACAAATGGCCGATTTCTCGAGATAATGAGATAATTTATCACGAGATTTATCACGGATGGAGCTCATTCTCATTTGTTCATTCCTGTCTTCTCCTCTCCATGTCTCCTTCACATGGTTAGCTCAGCTATTTAGATCAAGCACAGGAAGCCTTCAGGGGGCTCTTAAGGACATGGGTTCAAATCTGTCATATGTTGATTCTTATTCCCTCTCTCCAGCCCACTTTCCTTTCTCTCATTACTGCTTACAGTCTAATAAAATGAAAATGCTTGAAAAGTATTGTTTCTCCTACATGAAACATCCCATCACATTATGACCAGGAGATCAACCTGCCATTTGGCTGTGACACAGATGTCATTAATAAAGGTGCTGTTAATAATAATGAGTACTTCTTCATCTGACAAATCAGTTGCTACAGTTGTCAAGACGCCATCTATACATGCTAGCATGTCACTCCTCATCTCTGATAAACATTATAAGTAATAAGAGGAAACAACCTTTTGTTTTCTCAGGGTAACGGGTTGATTATCTTGTCATCTCAAGATAATACAGCTTGTTTTCAAAATAATGGCAAAAAAAAAAAAATCATTGCAATTTCTCGCCTTCATGATTCAAGATTTGAAGGTTTTACTCGTCACATGCTTATTCAATATGGTGGCTGTGCTTAAGTCTAGTGTGAAATAAAGAAGTAAACTAGGCTATAGATGCTGTGGTATGTGGCACCAGTTCATGCTATGCACTTGTCCCTGTACAAATATATAATTAGATAGAAGTAAAAATAAAATTTAGGTCAAGAAATAAAAAGGGTACATTTTTAAAAAAAAGTTAGTTAAATATATGTTATATAAGTATTAGAATACTAAAGCGTGTGAGGGTGGGTATGACATTTTTCAGTATATAAAAAATGTTATAGGTACATATTTTAAGACAATGTGATATTACAATGTACAATGTGATAGAATATGCTCTTACGTCATGTAAATGTGGTCTATTAGAGCATCGCTATTTATAGATGTTTTAAAAATAGATTTTCCACATAAAAGATACTCTTTATATCTGTTTACATCTACATCAGAATAACATTTACATTAAAATAATGCTAAATATTCTAGAACACAACATGTGCATAATCACTCCAGGAAGGCTTGTTTTTGTCTTTTCTGACCCATGTCGATAAAACTATCAGTGAATTCAGGGTAAAGATCGAAAAAAGGACAAAACTTTTCTGCTATATCTGCCTAGATTCTTGGAATATGATTCTAACTATTTAACACAAACTTACTAAGTATGATAAAAGCAAAAAAAACATGAACATCTATTAAAACTGTAGTTGCTGTGGTATTCTACAGTATATTTCACAGAACTTCAGTAAGACTTTGGGAAAGGCTCTCTTTTTACTTAGTGTGGTTAAACAAAACAAACATATATACAGTAACACAGCAACCCTACATTAACATACCATACCTTGATTGTTCTCTAATGTTCTCTGGCCTGTAAGACAACCTAATAGGTTCATTTTGTTGCTTTAATTCCTGAGGAGAGAAATCTATTTGTTAACCACGTGCTTGATAATTTGATCCCATGCGAGAGATCATCTTCAAACATCTAAAAATAAATAACGGCACATGTTAGGAATAGGGTGTGAGTCACTGCTTAAGGAGTTCCACAAAAGTCAAAATGGAGCAGAACTGGGAGGTATTTATAGACACTATTTTCTATTTAAAAATCTCTATTTAGAGCAGTGCTTTTGGCACTTTGAGAATGTAGGGCTTCATTCACAATACTTTGATCTGACTGTGACATACAGACTGCACTGTACCAAAGATCACACAGTGGAAGCAGCGGGGCCTCTGATTGAAGGCCAGTTCACACAATGTCTGTTCAATTCACCAACCATGATCCAGACTGCTTATAAATCACCTGCATTCACAAGTTGCTGATTTTGCATAACAAACATTATTTGAAAAGATGACCAGTGCCCATTTTGTAATTCTTCAAATAATAAATAATTTAGTTAGCATAGTGAACAAGTATCTCAAGTGTCTGAAAATATCACAGCAACATTTCTGAGAAAGATGTGCACACATTAAAGCCAGTCCTTTCTAAGGTAAATATTTGGAAGCTACAGAGCACATCTGCTTTTCATTGTATCAACAGCAGCTTTCATACAGTCTTGGCCCCACACTAAGGCTGGCAGGACAACACTCAGTCGCTTTTTAAAGGTCACACTGTGTGTGCTGTTTTGCAGCAGACTGAGCATTTGCAATGATGTAGTTGTATCATTTGGGCACTATGTGAGACAACAGTTGGACCCAGTTTCTTTAAATGCAGTGGAAAAAATAAACCACACCAGAGAGTCAGAATTGAAAAAAATGTTTGTGAAAGTCTTCCTGTTATCTTGTTTTTCATACTTTGATACAGCTCCCTCCATAAAAGGATAAGAGTGCAGCAAACAAGCTACTTGCCAGAACATGGACTATTCTGTAAAACCAAAATTTGGAGCCAACATTTTCAGTGAAAGGGTCAATCCAGCAATTGAATATTTCACTTCTACATAGTCTGGGGATTGGAAAGTCTGGGATTTGTCAAAAAAACCCCAAAACATTAGGTCCTACATTTCCCATAAGGCAACTTGATATTGTCTTACATTAGACCATCACTGCCGTCTAAATGGCCACTTCTCTCAAACCCCACGCTTCCAATTTTAAGACCAGCTGTCTTATAATTATTTAAAGTCTCCAAGCCGAAACTGAGATTACCCTAATGACATCACCAGGGTTATTTCCTTTTCAGACTTTTAAAATCTTTCAGACTTTATATATAAACTGAACCTTATGTCTAAAATCATTTTTTCTCACTACATCTACTTGTTTTAAGGTTAGGGGAAGATACTGGTCATGGTTTCAATAAACAAACATGCTAAGGACACTAGCTCCTGGATTGGCATTGAACATTAGCATTGGACTTAATTTACTGCATGTCCTGCAGAAACATTTAATATAAATGCAAATCATTTAATTCCAAAAGCCACCTATAAGAATGAAAAGTCATCTCAGTCTAGTATTTATGATGACAAAGAAAATCTACTGTGACATTGCACACTGACCTTCACATCCTTTGCTTCCAAAGGAGTAATGTCCTACTGTATTTATTTTGATGGGAAATATAAAGACTCAGTCTAAACATCAAATTATTACACAGCAGCAAACACAGACACACTGATAATCACTCATCTCCTTCCCACAGAGCTAGTCAGAGCAGCTCTGGTCTCTCTGTACCAAGACAGACTGTTATTGTCCTGCTGGCCAGAATGAGGTTTGTATTCAAATCAGGACAGAAGCAGCTGCCAAGAAGATAGTGTCCCATTCATAAATGTTTCTACAAACCTGACATGTTGACACTGTCTGTACGGGAGCAGAACAACCTGTGATCTCTCCTACTGAGCTTGACTGCACTGAAGAAACATGTTATAAAATAATACTTTTATAGATAAAACTCTCTCTGGCACTCATTTTCAGTTTGGTGTGCGTCATTATTCAGCCTTAAACTGTCATCTCTTGTCAATTATCATTAACATAGAAGGCATTGTTTGAAATGGAGTGAAAGGTTTGCCTGTAACAAACAGAGAAGTGTGAGAATCACCAGAGGACCGTGAGAGGGCAGAGCTCTTGTCAATAAAGACGTGTCATGTATAAATCAGTTCATCAACACCTGCTAGACAAACTCAGCATACACAGACAGCCTCATGTTGTCAGCAGACTTTACAGCAATATTTCGTAGTAAAGAAAAAATGTACAGCACAATACATACTCTTATTAATCATTTGTAGAGGAATAGCTGATATAAATGATATTTTTGTCCATGTAATATGTCTGAAATTTCTGTCAAAAGCATGTTGAATATCATCATGCATGATGATATCATATCTAAACATGATAGGCAGTGTGCTGTATTGTACTTATAGAATAACATGCAAAAGAGTGTTGACAGCAAGACCTGGGGCCTCAATTATCAATTTTATGCTTAAACCCTACGTGTACTCATTTCTACACATCAAATACAATTTGTCAATCTCTTCTCGTGCTATGCGCACAAATAGAACCACTTTTGACAAGGCATACAAACAAAGCCTCAGTGGTACACAGGTATAATCGTGGGATTATTTCCTAAATTACAGATACACAAACCAACTCTACTGTCAGTCATATAATAACAGATCAACAGGCTACCATTAATGCCTCTATTTCATCCTGTTTTTCTCACACTGCACCACAAAACACATGTGGCTCCACACAAGAGATGCTGAGGATATGTTAATGACATTTCAGTCTGCATATTAATAAACTGTTAAGTTTTGATACCATTCTTTTTAAATAGTTTAACTAAGCCATGCATATTTTCTGGCATGCTGAAACTTAAAAAGTGCAACAATTAAAAATTCATAATCTACAATTTACACTGAAGTGGTACTTTACCAAATGTCTTTTTTGTGTATTGCAATTCTTTATTTGATCATTACTTAAAGTGAACCATCAATCATCACTTGTCCCCATACTGTATCTTTTTTATTTATCTTTGGCCAAGACACTTAACAGTGTAGTTTGCCAGAGTTTTATTTATTATTGTTGTGATCTCATCAATTTTGCATTATAATTATAGGGCAACAATAGGGGCATCTTCCTTACACGAGAACTTATGATTGAATATGACACAGAGATCTTGAAGAACACCACATCACTTGTGGTTAAACTGTATAAGAACTACTCAAATGGCAACAAATGATGTGTTGAAATAGTATAAACATACAGAACACATTGCTAAATACAATGACACCAGTAATAATGCAGGAACACAAATAAAACTTATGTTCACAAGTCCATTACCCCAGTGCATGCTGGGAAGCTTTCCTTCACGCTTGCTCCCAGGACATTATAGGATCTTAACCTCATTGTCTGTGTCTGTGGTCTACTTTAGTCCACAACAAGTAACTCCACATTAAGACTACTGGAACTTTCACAGGGACGTGGTTGACTGTATTTAGCATTCTGCAGGTGTTTCTTTGTGTAAATGAGCCAGTATGCACACAAGAAGATGCATGCTGTTCTATTTCCATTTCAACTTCAATTACGTTAAGTTGCGTGTGTGCATATCTGTTAAATACCAATTTTCTTTTTCGTATTGACAGTTCATATACACCCATTTAGAACTTGTTAGATACATACTCTGGTAAATGAGGCCCTTGGTCTTGTATAAGGGGCACTACACAGATTTTACACATGAAGGTCAGTTTCTACTCATCCTGCAAAAAACACTTGTATGTTGTCTTCTATGGCTCTGGAGGAGCTTTTCAAAGTCTGAGAAAATAACCCAGATGACGTCTATCTTCGTACAAACAGTAATAGATTAAGTTGTTTCAGAGAATGCCCTAAAATTACATATGTTTATGTTCAAGTCACAAAGACCTCTAGCATTATGACTTTTGTCCATCGGGAGCAAATAAGGAAATAACAGTTCACAGAGGGAGGTCAGAGTGGATGGATGGGTCAGCAAAATGACTTTGACTCCCTTCCCTTATTTCCTGTCATCTTCCTACTGTTGATTTCTGATTGAGTCATAAAATACCAATTGTTGTATTATGGGAAAGAATTTGAGTTGAGAGAGTTAGAGCCACACCAGGGACTACAAATCAGGATATCTCAGCCTCTGCTGCTGGGTTTGACTATTCTTTTCCTTAATGTGTCTCTTGTGTAATACTAAATTGCTGGTGATCCCCTTTAAAGTTTAATCCAAACAAAGATACCACAAAGTCCAACATGTTGAATGTCAGTAATGAAGATGAGTATGAAAAGGTTATGCTAATATCAACCAGGTAGCTCTAATCACTATGATCATGGATCAGATGATATTTAGAGTGGTAATTAATTGGCTTTGTCACCATGACAATTTAATATTAACTATTCAAAGTCAACATTTACTAATCCTTCCAACCCAAACAAGATAACATATCACTGGAATTTTAATCTGTGTAAATTCTCTTCAAAGCGCAAATTATCATCTACATAATAATCTTTGAAAATATGAATGAAGAGTGCCTTTTTATCAAAACAAACCATCAAAATGAATTAAATCAATCAGTTCAACATCTTTTGCTATAATTATGAATGAATAGCGTGATACTTCACTACTAAAAACACAACTATCTCTGGTATGTAGGGTTACGCAACTACCACTGTGAGGATGTCAAAAGGTCCCTCAGCATGGTCCATTTTCCCATAAGACCTTTGCTGTTTAATAGTGCTTCACTGATGAAATTAAGGGGCCAGCCAAAAGGCCACCATAATAACGTCTACAAAACAAATCACTTTGCTTTAGGCTGTAACCTCATTAGAACAATGCGTCGTGGTTGCTTGGAGGATGTGTCTGAGCCATGGCCGGTGAGCGAGGCAGGCAGAGATAAGCCTCACTGACAGTAGTGATAATGGGAGAGCAGGAATGATTGCCTGGAAAATAATCACGCCCCAAGTATTTTAGGCGCACGATACCCTGTTCTCATTTATTTGGTTATATCGATGCCACAACTTCCCCCTCGAGCTTCAAGGTTATCTGTTAGATGATATGCATGGGTCCTGGTGTCTGACTGAATGTAAAATTGTCAAGAGCTTGGTGCTTCTCTATATTACACTTTCATTTCACTTTAAATGAGCAGAAATGAACAAACAAATTGCAGGGATATCACACAGTGACCTTGCCTTGCTATCATTTTGTCATAATGTGTATTTGCACAGATCTGTGTCTCATGTTTTGACATTGTCACTCACAAATGAGTCAATTAGTTCTGCTTGGAAAACCAGTACAGTTCAATAACTCTTTCTCATCTCCTCTGACAGATCCTAGAAAGTCAGGCTACCAGACTGAGAACAAACTAATTTCCAGTGGCTCAACACTACTACAGTGTTTACAGTAATTATTATTATAAAACTGAAATGTGTCCTCAATTTTTGTGTAAGGAAATAAAGTATCATGATACTGCAGCTAGTGTGCATTTTTTTCCATTTTTAAACAGAGGATAACAAAGGTTTTGGACTTATTTGTGGAAACAGCATCTACGTTTAAAGCCTCTGGGTGGGTGTTTCCCTCCCCACATCTGAGAGCCAACAGTGTTAGGAGAAGTCATGGATGTATTGTAAGAGCTCTTATACTATATATACTATTATATACTATAATGCTTCCATGGGGGAGGTGCTGTCAACTTCTGTGGTGCGCTACTGACTGGAGCACATCATCCTGCACGCCCTACGAATGTGACGCAAGATGGTTTTTTCCCCTTTTTCAACATGCCCACAGTAACAGGTTATGTAGCAATTCAAGACAAGAATTGTCTCTTTATAGCATTCAACATTGGAAGGACCCATTGTGCTATTAACAAAGGCAGGGAAGAAGAAGACATCAAGCTAGTGAATATGGATGTAAACAATGTAGGATTTAAAATACTTTTTAAGAAATCGACTTTGCAAATGTTTTATTTGGAAGGAAATGCATTTAACATTTTTGTTAGACCTCAAGGAAACACATGATGTGTTTTGTTGAGTAACGCTCAATGAAAACATAACTTCTGTTTGTTTAGAAGAAAACTTCACGTGGTACCTTTAAGCTAGGGGCGACAGCATCTGTCCCCTGCTGGTTAACTGCCTGTGTTGGACCTGAAGTGATATTATGATCTATTTTTAGTGCCCGTCCCCACAGATATTGCACCAATCAAATTACCGCTCAGTTCAAATTACAGTTTAGTTCAATTACAGTTCAGTTCAAATGACAGTTCAGTTCAAATAAAGTTCAGTACAAATTGTCAGTTGGTACCAACAATTCTTACCCTTTGGAGAACATTAATGTAGGGGGCGCTATCACTGCAGAATATTAAATCACACTTAAACGTCTCCTTTTTGAGCAAATAATTTTGAGCAAATAAGTACACAAGTCAAGACAAACACCAAACCCCCCCCCCAAAAAAACCAGTATATATATACTGATTTTTTTTTTTTTGTTGCAAAAATGCATTTTAATTTCACTCAGACTTTAATTTTTATTTACACTGTGCAGTAAGATGGTTTCAATATGTTCTGAAAGAAATTATTTTAATGATGTTTGTTAAGTATTCTGTTTCCTATGTGGGACAATCAAGTCTTGTCTCAATATCAGTTAATGGACTATCTGACCAAACAGGCATGGCATCTGTAATCCAATCCGCAGCAGAGAGGAGTGAGTTCGTAGTGATCATAAATCATACAGTGGAGTGGAAAATGTAGAACGTGACACTAACTCTGCTAATACTGTATTGTTTTCCAGCAGCTGATGTTCTTCAAATGATTCTGAGGAAACTAGAAGACAGAAGCTATTTCACTAATCAGTGTATATATTTCCTCCCAAGGCTCAGGTCTAGTTTTGTAGCATATTTGAAATTCAAATCAAATCTCTGTGATGTTGGCTTCAAATGTCCAAGGTCATTTTCCATGCATGTTAGTTTTCTGCTGATAACACTTAATTTGAGCTCTAGCATGCCAGTGTGGGTGATATAAACTGGTGTACCAGTTTATGCCACCATTTAAATCTGAGTATTTTTGCCCCAAGTTATCCACAATTTCCTTTTAACTTGCATGAAATGTAAACATCATCAAATTCTGCTGATTCTCGTTCATTATAAATTGGGTTGATTCATGCACCTTTTCCCATTTCCAAATTACACACCTGCACTGCACTTCAATTTCCTCACTGGATGTCAAGAACTGGGTCATGAATGCTGAAGGAGACTGGGCTATGGAGCTGTATGCCAACACACTCCTACTGCTGAGGGTGACTTTTAGAAAAACCACAATCATCACACGATTATCAGTATTTGTGGATGGAATAACTGAGTTGTATTATATATTCTGTCCAGATACATTATGTTGATCAGTTACTCTTGGTTGATTTCAGTGTTATCTGCCATTTGGATTATTGGTTACTGTGCTTTTTTTAGACCGAACTATGAACCTCATTATAGGAGAGATGAAGGCAGTCAGACAACAGTTTTAAATCAATAAAATCTATGAAGAATCAATAAGAATCAGATTCTGGCTTATTGGTCAAAATCTTGCCTACAATGTGCATGACAAAACTGAGTATGGTAACTATTGTTTTTACAATTCCCCAAACTACATACCATTTACTGTAAGTAAACATATGGTTACTTGTGGGTGAAGATTTATATGCTCGTCTGACACAGCTCGGTTTTGGTCTGTTACGGTAAACAGAAGCCACTGTTACAGTAGTAGTTACTGTATGGGTGGCCGAATAAGGAAACAAAAGTCAAGGGTTTGTTTAACAACACATAACATTACATCCATTATGTCGATTTTCATCAACATTTCAATGACCACATTCAATGTCACTCAAACAGTACAACCCTGTGTAGTGTCGAGTAGTGCCACATTGCTACTGTACACAATCCATCTTTACCAGTTATATATTTTTAGTTTTTATTAATGACAGCGGAGAAATACAAGCTGATGTATTCAGTAACGATGATCAAACTGGACTTAAAATTGAAAGAATTGTTTCATCTAATAATGCCACTAAGTTCTGATCAAATTATGAATGATAAAGTTTTCCATTAAAATTATCTAGTTAGACATGCACATTTTAAGGTTCAATGTTGAAACCACACAGAAATCACCAGCAAAGTCTATGACTTGAATAGAAATATCGCTCTTGCTCCACAATAAACATTAATAGGTTTATAAGTTACGTGGAGGTGGACTGTGTAGGGAAGCAGACCTCAAATCCAGTTGGTATTACCTCGGATAAAAACAGAACTGAAAAAAAGAGATTAGAGAGATTATTTTTTAAGAGGACCAACTCTTGCATTGGTGACTGTGTGGACAGTTTTGTGACGTGCAGTTTATTGATTTTGTCATGTAACTCAGACAACTGCTCCCCATTCTCCCTGCAGGGCATACTCTCCATTAGCATGCTCTACAACAAACATCCACTACTTCCTACCCTGCCTCAGTCTCTCTGTAATTAAATAGTGGAAGTTTCTGGAGAAAATGCACAAAGCACTACTGAACAAATGGTAACTTAGTCTTTTGTCTTTTCTATTGTAAATAATTTTGTATAAAAGGAATTATACTTTTTTAAAATTTATCCTGCAAAATGCATAGAGTATGCCACATCAGACTGTTGATACTGTATCTCTCTGTCTGGTGTTTTTTTTTTTTACTGATGATGTGTCCTCAATGTCAGACTGACTCAGTCCCTATCACTGTTTGAGCACAATAGCAAGTTTCATTAGTTTAGTGTGGAGGGCCTTCTACAGGCACAAGGGATCATAACATCACTTCCTATGTATTCAAAGGATTCAAATTAATGCCCTATGATATACTGAATTGAGTTGTATCAGCTGTTTGTAAATCCATTGCTATGTTTCTGTGTTCCTTGTGACTACTAGCTAGTTACAAACCAGCAATCAAAAGCTTTCAACAAAGTGAACAGGGAAACACTGTAGCATCACAAGCTGGAACTGCCTAAAATAACAGTTTTAGGCGACAAAACAATATATTAAACTATACTGTTGATCCTTCTAAAAGTAAGTATGACTTTGTTTTATTTATATATGCATACATGGAAGTGTTCATTCAGTTTTAAATGAGTGGGAAATATCTGATTATGCTAACGTAACCAACACTATTTGGTCATTTAGTCGTTTCTGGTATAGTGTTTTAGTTACTTAAAGTTATATTATTTTTGTGAAATGTATTTTCCTTCTTTACATCATCATTAAACAGCCTTTTTGACAAAAGTTGGGTCAAATAATTATTCCATACTACCTATTTTACTCTTCAGTTTAAGTGGGCCATGTTAGTTAGTTAGTTGGTTCCGTTAGCTGCACAAGTTTCACCTGGCAGTTACTGCCTATAAATATTTTGTGGTAAATAATCTCTACATAAGAACTAGTTTAGTGTAGTTTGTTAGTTCTCTACTTTGTGTGGTGCCACCTGTTTTAGTTTAGGGATATATAAATATCCATACTTGCGTTATAACTAGGCTATGTTTGAACTCAGAAACAGCTGATGCAACCGGCTTCTGGTGTGCTGCAATCTAAAGCTAAATTAATGACAGAGATGTAAGCAGTCAAAAACAATGAATGAAATGAAAAAAAGCCAAATCAAACATCATACTTTATGAATGTCACATGTGTCACATTTTTTAAAACTAGCTTAACACACGTGTTTTCAGTTTGAAATCTGGCAACTGCTAGCGTTGTAGTGTGTTGAACAGTGGCACCACCTATTCAGTACACTTTGTATTTTTTACTTTGTCACTGACTTAACATTATTAGTCAGGCAGTCTGAAGTGCTGAGGAAGTCTCTGACATTATGTAGTGGTATGCTGTGATTTTGTGTGGCATCAAAATATTGAATAAATATCTGATAGTCATAAAATGTTCAGCTGTGATCAGTTGTGTTATTATAGGGATCTCCAGTGTCTTGTTGATCATTTTGCACACAGTGTGATTGCGTGGTAAGGCCTGCTTATTCACCTGTGACACGGCATAACGGGCAGGGCAGAACACAGGGAGGGAGCTGCCCCATAAATGTAAAGGTCAAATAATGTGACCTCAGAGGAGCCATATGTTGTTTGGGAAGTTAAGGAGGAAAGGATGTGCAGGCCTCTCCTTGAATAATCCTTAAAATGAGAAGTCCACATTAACTTTTCCTGGCTATAACCACAAGGTATTTAATTTGAAGGCTCAAAACAAAGATGACTTTGTATGTGAATACAGCACCGGAAAACTACAGTATGCAGTCACAAAATGACATTTCTTCCACTAGATGCTGGTAGAGGACATTCATTCAAAGCCACAGTATACCCACCTATCGAGGAAACACATGTGCAGCTGCCACAGTGGAATGTGCAGTCGGTGAAAGGCTGACACTCCTACACACGGCACCAACTCACCACACTCACTCTGAATCTTTCTACAGTCATCATGTATACCTGCCCTACCGCTTTTAACAGGTTTCAGTCAGGTTTCTTTCAGAGTGTGGTGAATGTAGTGAATAGGACTGTTACCTCACACTCTAGGTAACTGCATTTCTGTCTTTCTTCAAAGTAATGTAGCAAGCTCAAGAAATTGTGGAGGAGTGCATGATGTAAATCTGCTTGAAAGTGGCTGATGGATTTACATTCCTGATCTTGTAAATGTGAATTACGCAAGTAGTGCTACTGCTTATGTACATTTTGTGACAACTTTTTTCACTTTCTAACAAAATGAAAAAAACAGAGATAATTATTGATCATCATGAATCCATCCCATAATGTTTGCCAGCATTTTAGCACAAGGGGAAACAGTTAAGAGAATAGTTATAAAGCATAAAGCCGGTGATATTCTGTATTTGAGTTATTGTCAACAAACCTGGTGAAAACACCAAAACCAACAATGCATTAGTCCGTCTCTCAGCCCTAATCCAATTTCACACTACTGGAGATATAAATCTTTAAAAACAGGTCACAAATACATAGTTTCCTTTTTAAAAAGGCTCAATAATATACTAAAACAGCTGGGCACTGTAGTTTTTAGCAAATGCTACTCAAACAGGAGTAAATTGTGCATTTGTCAGCCACGAATTTGGTGCTCTAGTGAGTATTTACGGCAGCAGGACAGTTTATATGAATATAGATTCAAAATAAACTACAGTGATCATGTTCATTGCAAAGGAGGAACATGTCAGCTGGTGCAACAGTGTGGCTAACTGGCTAACTTTTAATAGTTTTTGGACAGTGGAGCTCTAGAGGAGCAGAGGAATAAACTATAACAGTTGTGGGTCATATCGAGTCTATCTGGTCTTTTAATGGGATTTGTTGGCAATAAGAAGAATATAGAATATCATCAGACTTGTCATTTAAGTAGATGCAAAACATGGGGTCACATACCATGTAAGAACATCCCCAGTTTCATTCAAGTCATTCGTTTTCTTCCCATGTGTCTTGTGCTTCACAGCTACAAGTATCTACAACAGGAAAAAAATAACTTAAAAGTGCAAATCATGTAGAGCAGAGCCCAAATCTTTGTAGCACAACACAGTCTGCACAATGGGTGTTAACTTTTGGGTAAATCTGGCCTGCTGTGGTTTCCATCTCCAAAAAGTAGTCACTGCTGCCTGGGGAAGGGATAAGGGTACCTGGGATTTTTGCAAGAATCACCTGAATTCTCAACTGTGCGGAGAAGAGATCAGTATTTATATTCCAATTCTCTGTCTTTCTCTCCCTTCCTTGCCATATCTCGTCTGACCATGTAAGATTTGTTTTGAACTGAGGTGCTTCGCTCTGTGTCGGTATGAATCCACTGCGCTGTCAAAGAGCCAGTCCAGGAGGCCATCGTCCCTTTGGCCCGCCGCATAGACACGCTATTGTTGATGAGCTCAAGTCCAGCTCACACGCTGCATACCAGATTCCATCCACAAGCTATCTCAGAATGCTGCACCTCCTGGTAATCTTGGCAAACCCTTGATCTATGCAAACAGTGGGCTGCTATGTTATCACTGCAGATTCAATAGTCTTACAAAGGAGTGTATTACATTGTTTACTTTTAATGGTGTGAAAACAGACCAGCACATAAGATTGGCTGCTTTACTCAGAACCAAATTACTGACTAGTCCAGAAGAATTACTGGACTAGTCAGATCAAGGGAACAAGTTCTGGTTTTGACATTTGAAAATAAAGGAGGAATTTAGACTGGAGATGATCCTTTTTTTAGAACAGAAGCAAATCTGGTTTATGGAATTTTATATTAACTAACACTTAATATCTGTCTTTTCTTGTCATTTCCTAAACATATATTTATCAAACTTTTTGTCTTTTGTCAAACACACACACTGTTTTTAACAGGCTATGAGAGTTATTCCTGTGCCGTTTTACACTTTGATTCACAGAGAAAACTTGACAATTTAACAGAATCATCAGTTCTGTCACACCTTTTTAATGACTTTCCTTGAAAAACTTGTTGTTTTTGTCTCATTGCAGCTCCATGGACTATTGCTGCTCATGGTGACAGCTTGTTTTTCCATGTTCTCTAGTGAGTGAACTACTAACTAATGCTGTTATTTCTGTAGTTCCCGGTAATGTAAAGCATTTCCAGTGTGCCAAAGGGTGTGAAATACCTAATAATTATGTTTACGCACAACAGGAGATGTAAAACCTTATGCTAGATATGTTCAGTTGCTACTATGTTTTAGCAACTAGCACTAGACAGTAAAAACAATGATGGTAAGGCAAGTTGAGTTTTGTGATCTTCCATGAAAGCCATGACAACTTCTGGCAAAGCATTGTTGATGTATTTTTTCAGCTTCAGCTTCATAACTTTGAAACTATGTGAGCATTCACTATGACTTAGTGGGCATTGATTTAAGTGACCATATAACAATTGAATAAGAAACAAACGGGAAACAGTGACATGATAGACTTGCTGTGCACTGTCATTACCAATGATGCATAGGTTTGTTTATTATCATGAATATGGAAATACTGTAGCTAGAATGTTTAATATTCTACATGAAATATTCACTGATAAACATAATCAGTGGTGAGCACCCCTCCTTGCACAATCACGCAGTCAAACTCTGACTTCTGGGCACAGTGTCACCATTTTGTGACTCATGACCATGTGACACTGAGAAATCTTTTCAGAACAGATAAATGTTGATGATTAAGAGGACTTACTGTTTATAATTCAGGTTGAATTCTCCACACTTCATAGTATTGGTCAACACTGAATTTCCAACACCCTTCCTGTTTAGCTTGGTCCCACCAAACTTTCGGTTCTCCTTGTATTTGTCAATATGAGAGTTTGTTTCATCAGCCTTCCCGAAAAGCTGGAACATGTTTTCTGTCTATATTGTTAACTAAATGGGAGTGTGTCAGACAGTAGAAAAAACAGAGAATGTAACAGACAGTAAAACACTAATTTTAACCAAAATAAACAATTATTTTGTTAGCATTGCTCCCATTGCCTATGTTGTTTTATTTGGTTAAAATATTGAGGTGCTACTAGCTAGTACTGTAGCAGATACCAAGTATGGACAGAGAATCTGTTTATCATGTTTTTGTCTCTATCTGGACATCTACAGTCTTTTTAGCATCAAATTCTCTCTTTATATTTCCTCTGACAGTATTTCCCTGTTGACCTGCAGTGGAAGTATAGTAACAAAAAGAGACTTTAGCACTAAAAAGACTAATGTTGAAAGATATCTACCTGATTTGACTCATTTGGATGGCTGAAGCTTCATATTAGCGTCAGATAAACTTTTAAATACATTTTTGCACAGAAGGAGGACTGTGGATTAGTGAACTATGAAAGGATCTTCTAATGGCCAGTACGAACAGGAGGAATGATTACAGCACATAGACTGTAAAAAATAATGGACATAGACACTGTGATGTCACCCATTGGTTTGTGGACTCCCTTTTTGAAGCCTCAAGTTTGAATTTTGACCGCTACCATATTGGATTTTTGGAACCAGAACTGACCTTGACGAGAGGGTGGAGCTAGCAGCTAGCTGCTAACTTGCTTAGCACGGCGCATTTACAGTCTATGGTTAACTGGGATAATGCTAATGCTAATTTTAAAACAAAATGTACTTACTGGAAAAAAACTGCATATCTGACTCCTTAGAGGGTCTTTTAGTACAACCAAACACTGAACAAGACTTTTTACGTGACCAAAATGTTACAATTAACTTTCATGATCTGAAAACACACTGAAATAGCAATAGCTATGGCTACGCATATACTCTGTGAATCTGGGGTTACAACATGGTTACGTTACCTAACCAACGTTGTTGCCGTAGCAGCACATGTCACTCAAACATAACTTTAAGGTTTAATAAAATTAAATAGGTGAATTATATAAAAATCCAGGCTGTAAACATGTTAATATCTGCTGTAAAGTTGGGCATTTTAACATGGAGTTCTAAAGGGATTAACTTGCTTTTGGAACCAGCCTCAAGTGGCCATTCAAGGAACTGCAGTTTTTGGCACTTCCGTGTTGGCTTCATTTTTCAGCTGCTTGTTACAGCAAGAAAAACGTGCCAGTGACTATTAGAGCACCTAGCTGTTGTTTTAAGACAGACTTGAACATTTGTGAAGCTGTCCATATGTACGTACAGGTGGGTCTGAATAAACAATAAAGAACTGTTGGATTACTAAAATGAGGCTTATTTAGTTGACTATACTTTTAGAGTATGTTATTATCAACACTTATATGCAAGTATAACTTTTGCTTATTACTGACAGCACATGTTTAGCTTTGTCACCACATTTTTAATTACACTTTAGACAATGGAGAGACGTGAACCATACCGCCTAGTTGCCATGACACTGGCATCATTTAAAACGTCTGAGGTAACGGTTGGACGTTTTTTCTATTGGGACCCACAGTCTCTGTAACGTTACGTCTATGTGTGCTCGCCTGTTGGTTACAAGCCCCCATTTCATTTGCAGCTTACGCAAAAAGCAGAGGAAGCTTGTGATTTGCTGGCCTCAGCCCTCCCTCCTCTGGGGGTAACTTATTACAGGAGTTTGCGGGCGGAGCCGGTTTCCCTGACAGATAAATTGTGTGTGGTACAATTTGAGGAGTCGGGTACGAAACTGTCCTTTCGTGTTTCCTGTGAGGCACAGTTCACAGTCGAGCTAAAGCTACCCGAACCACACCGCTAAAACCAGATAAACCGAGAAAAAGGGGGATATTACCGGAGAGTTAATATGTCGGGAAATAAAGACAGCGACGGCGGATGGAGGAAATTTGTGTGGAATTCAGAGAAGAAGGAGTTTCTAGGACGAACAGGGGGCAGTTGGTGTAAGTACTGCCCTTTTCCTGTATTTTACTGAACTAACAAGCTAACTAGCTACTGCTTGTGGAAGACGTTACAGTGTAAAATAAACAGCGGGGAGAGAGAGAAGAAGCTGTCGGCGCTCTGTGGGTTTTTTTCTTTCATTTTTCTCTCCATTTCCTGACTGAACAGACAGCACCTGTTAGAGCCATGTTAGTCTCTGACACGCTGCGTCGTGACTCCGTGTTTTCAATGGAGGCTTGTGTGTTGAAGTTGGCTGTGTTAAATCAGAATCAACTCGTCTGTGAAACACGAAACTGGTCCAAATCTCACAGAGTGTAGCCCACCAGACATGCCACAGGTCGACTGTAATCAAAAACCAGGCTAATTATATATCAAAGAATCAATTAAGTCGCGCTGTGAATGGATGATTTGTTCCCCATGCTTTTATTATTCAGACAAATTTAAACTAACGTCAGACTGCTGGTTTTATTGTAAATACACTGTAATAGTAAATGATTACTTAAGGCGTAGCCCGTGTTGGGGCAATTATTAAAGATACGTCCTTTATGAAAAGGTCATCTTGAAGGACAGTGTGGTCGGCCAGGACTTTTCACTAAACCCAACGGTGAAAGTTGGGTAGGGTTTCTGCGTGCCTCACTGGTTCACCTCTTGTATTTTGGCATGCCAAGAAGGGTAGAAGAGAAGCAGAGGACATTTTATTCCTCTCATTAATAAGCTGGATAGCTGGTGTCTGGCTCCCGTGTGCAGGCCCGGTTATACTGCCCCCCCCCTCTCCCCTCCCCTCCCCACCCCCCTTCACTCTACTCAAAGCTAAGATTAATGGATCCAGCTTTAATCGTTTTACCACTGTTTTCACTACTTTAAGACGATGAGATGCTCGCCTAAGACGCTCAGAAGTGTGGCTGTCGATTTGATAGGATAACTACACACCATCATACAGTTACCAGTAAACTCACTAAACCGTTTTACACATTATAAGTGGCGTTTTTTTCTAGTGTGTGAAACATCGCCGGGTGCCGTGAACAGATCACGACTCACATGTCTCCAGGGCCGCCTCTCTCTCTCGCTCTCTCTCTCTCTCTGTCTGTCTGTCTCTCTCTCTCCATCTCAGAGGGTTTCTGTTTTTTTCCTCTTTGAAAGGGGACATTAGCCGGTATGCCCGTGCCAGTTTTAAAGCGCTCATCCCTCAATGATTAATGAAAGCTCAAATAAACGGTTGATTTCCAAGAAAAGGCAAATTCTCTGACGAAAAATCGGTGTTTTTTTTTTTTTTTTTTTTTTTTTGCCGTAGTGTCGCCCTCATAGCCGGGCTGGTGGTGGTCAATGGCGAGTTTATAACGAACTTAAGGCTAATTTCAGGTGATATTTTTTTTTAACCACCACGCGTTTTTAGTGTAGTATTGTTGCTAGTCTTGTACTTGTACTGGTAGTATGCATCTATTACAGGCTTACTGGTGTGTTTTGTCGTGAGAAAGAGTGATGTCGCACTAACTAAAAGTGAGCGGGGTCGCACTAAAAGCAACAGGTATGTCTGCGCCCCCGTGTTGCTCAAACCATGGCGGTCTATCAGGGCTGTTCGTTTAAAACTATGTTTATTAACGAGGCTAGAAGTGAGCTAATTCAATTTCTGTAGTTTTCCAAAAAGAGAAAATGTTTGGGAAATGAAGAGTGTCAGTATCAGGCGGGGTCTGCGTTTATGTGTGTTCATTTCGACATGTTAGACAGCCGAATGAGTCAGAAAATGCACTGCAGAGGTGGCAGAGCGGTAACCACAACTAAACGTCTGTTAGAAAAAAAAAAAAAAAAGTGGAGAGCCATCCGTGTGGCGTGAATGTGGCGAAGGTCCCCTCTCCACACGCTGCAGTAGTCTGGTGGGGGAGGTGCTCTCCATTCAAACTCTGCCTTTCACCACCACTAGGCCAATTTCTGTGCTATTTACATGTCTGTTGACTTCTGGCTACAGAAGGGTGTTGAGCTCCCATCACACAAAACTGATCTCCTGTCTTTCCCTATAAATCTCCGGTAATTGGCTATGAATATAATCATAATCCATCAGATGCACACAATGTACAGAAATGTTACTGAAACTAAAATGAATAATTTTAGGGCTGACAAAAGGAATCATTGCGTTGCTTATCCCTAATTGCCCTGGCTACACTTCACATGGTCTGACACTCCTGTTTGCCTGAATTTCAGCTGCATCCGTAAGATTTGCTTTGCAAATAGTGGTCGCCCATACAAGAGGAGCCGATCGGGACATTTTTATTTGTAAGGTGGTCTATTCCAAAGAAATCACTGCTTATAACTGTGATCTTACGCAACTCATCAGCACGAGTGCCGCAGCCTGACACGGCAGTCATTCTATAGTTTCTGTCTCAACAGGTGCATCACTGAGCTATCCTGCTACGGTTGCAGACATGCTCATTAGAAAATAGCTCACCACACATGTACATTGGTAGCAGGTGTTATGACAACCTGTAGCCAGACTGGAGCACAAAATCAAGGCTGCTGCCTGTTAGAGGAGGTTAACATGAGGTTTTTTTCTAGTTGTGGTACAAGCCAAACTGCTTCATACGCACTCTGCACAGCATCTGCGCATGTGCTGCTCCTGATCAAGTGCTGGAAACACTGTTCACGTGTTCCAAGTGTGCCTTAAGTGCAAAAACTTGCTGTATCAGAGTGACACAGAGAAGAGCAAGGGCAGGCTCAGTTAGCCAGGCGAATCTCCTGCAGACTTTTCAGTCAACGGTCTGTGGCGGGAGATAAGGCTGTAGGGTTGAACCTGTGATGGACCTGCTAAACTGGTTTTACAGAGGCTGATTTTAACCGGTTAGCAGCAGTGGAAAGACATTTGGGAAGGTGCCATAACAACAGCAAACACATCAGGAATGAGAACGTTGACGAAAATCTGGAAGAATGCTCATCAAGTCGGTGTTCAGGCACCCAAAATTAATAAAAATATGTCGTGGCTCATCTTCAGTGCATAAAATATGTTGATATATTCACTATTCATGTTAGTCCAAGGTGTTTTCAAAGTCAGATTCACTATTATAAGAGGGAATTAAAGTTATTTGTGGGCTGCTTTTAAGGGATGTGACAGGATGGGACTGCAAACTGTAGATTTTGAATTTCAATTGAGCTTCAGAAGTTCAAACGAGGTCTTTTTATAACCCGAGCCACATGTCTTTTCTGTAGACATGTTGATCTCTGAGATCACCACAAAAACATTTTCACACCAATCAAATCTGCAGTGTTACATTTCAGATTTGTAATACAGATACTGATCTGTCTTTTTCCCTACTGAACTCGACTGAAAGCAGGCAAACAAGAAATGCTAATCACAACCGTCTGTCTACAACCACATGAATAAAGCCAGAGAAAGACAAAGTGAGGCCTTGTTGTTCAGTTAAGCGAGGACAGTGTTTTTATGTTGAACCTGTTGTAAGTGACGACGGAGCAGGGGAAGGGTCTGCGTGAGAGGTGGCACTGACAGGAATGACCAGTGAGTCATCCTGTTGTACTGGAAATGAGGCCCTCCTGTTGTTTCATAATTTGAGAAAATTTTAAATAAAAGGAAAAAAAACCAAAAACCCATATGTTCTAAAATGGCTTCCATAATGAGAAGAGAAAGGGTTTATACTTTGTGGTAGCAGTTGATCTATTATAATGCAATTCTCAAGGTTTTTCTTGCTTGTTTTTTTTTGTCTACATCTCTTGAATGCTAACAGCTGTTTAGAGATGTCACTTTTTGAGAAAATAAAAGAGTCACTCATTAATTCTCACATTATCTGGCATATTCATTTCTTTCCATGTGATGAACTAAACTTATTTAATCAAAAGAAGCTTGTCTCTCTACTGCCACATATATATATATATATATATATATATATAAAGTTAATCATTTTACATCATGAATGACATTTACTTTTCCCTCCCTACAGTTAAAATCTTCTTGTTCTATGTGATTTTCTACGGATGCTTGGCTGGAATTTTCATCGGGACCATTCAGGCAATGCTGCTTACATTAAGCAACTACAAACCCACCTATCAGGACCGAGTCGCTCCCCCAGGTAAATATACTCTTCAGCTTTTTACTTACACTGATTTGCAGAGCAGATATCACAGTAGCAAAACTCAAACAAAAAAAAAGTGAAAGCAAACAACAGTTATCCAGATAGTAGTTTTGTTTTGGGCACTACTGATGTTGCTATGTGGCTGTTTGAAAATGACTGTAGGGGTGTGCCTTTAAGCAGCTACTCTATCAGAAGTCTTTCTGACCTTAGATAGGTTCAGCCATTTTGTCCTTCACTCCTCTCAGCCAGCCAATGTTTCCCCCCTCAGGCTACAGGGGAACTGTTGTAGCTTTACACTCATTGTGACTAAAACGATTCATGTGTGCTGTGATTATGAGTCACAGCCGGCATCTTTACATGAAACACACATGGCAGGCAGAGTTTGGAGCTTGTGCTTTGAAAAATATTTGTAGTTTTGTCACAGCTAAGAGAGGCCTCTAAGCTTGTTTTGTCAGGAGAAAATTCTCTCTGTAATCTGTAATCTTATGAGAACAACGCCATCGAAAGACTGCTACAGTCACACTAGGGGCGTTTCGAAATTTCCCTGCAAGCTTGGGAGACGGTGCAGATTAAAGTGCCAAGCCTTGTCTTGTTGTGCCAGTACTTGTTTGCACAGCACATGCTGTAGCCTTGGCGGTATTTTTAGCAGCCATTGTAAATGACTGGCTTCATACACACGGGTTAGTTTTCCTGCCGTTTCGTCTGTCATCCTTCCACGTCTGTTGACAATCAAAGACCAGGCCAGCAAAGCAGCAAAGTGAATGTGGAGCGCTTTGAGCTGAAGTGAGTTTCCAGAAGTGGCATGATAAAGGAAGCAGAGAGTAGTTAGATTTTTTTTTTTTTTTCCTCGGAGCTCAAGCCCGCCTCTCACTCTGGGGCTAAAAGTTTCCATTGTGAGAGAGTCACACGTGAGACTGGAAGGGTGGGGGCAGGGGATTGGTGAACTCTCACAAGCCTCAACTAAATGACTAAATGTTAGTTCTCTGTCACAAATGTTACACAAATAACTTGAATGCTGCTCACATATAAAGCAAGAAATAAACAAATGCAGTAGAGATGCTGGAAAAGGGTCAATAAATGTCATGTTTCCTTTCACTCATCTTACCCATCTCATTCTCTTCATGCCACGCCTCACCGAGGCCTTGTGCACAAGGTCTGTGGAAAATTACTGCTATAAAGAGCTGACAGAGACCATCTGAGGAAATCCCCAAGACCCTACATTGTGTGTTGTCCTAAGATAATAGACCAGACACACTCTCTCTCTGCAAATAACAACTTGCATCAAATACAGTGTAGACTCTGTCAGGAATTTAGCTGACTTTCCATAAACCAAAAAAAAAAAAAGTTTTATATTTAACTCTGTTATGACCATATCAATACTTTCCCCTTTCTTATCAAAACAATTTTCTGTTTTTCAGGTCTGTCACACACCCCGCGCTCAGACAAATCTGAAATTGCTTTCACTAAGGGCAAGGAAGACTCATATAAGGCCTATGTCGATAGCATGGAGAGTTTCCTTAAATTATACAATGAGGATCGTCAGATGGAGACACATAACTTTGAAGATTGTGGAGGCAAGTATAAGCCAATCATACAGGGACTGTCATACTCTGGCTGATCCCTGATGGGTATGTAACTATCGTCAATCAATATTTGTCACTTGTATTTATGTAGATCTTATACACACTGCTAACATTAATTTGTCTTGTAAGAAACATTGAAGCCTAAAGTAACATTTCTGAAACGTTGTATGTTCTCTTAATTTAATTAAATATTAGTCGGACTGACATTTGCAGGTGTAATGTGTCTTTTTTTGTTACTTTTTTGTAGATGCTCCTCAGTCATATAGGGACCGTGGAAGTCTGGAGAGTGAGGTAGGCCAGAGGAAAGCTTGCCGCTTCCGCAGGACTTGGCTTGGTAGCTGCTCAGGGGATGATCCCTCTTTTGGCTTTGCGGAAGGAAAGCCTTGCATTATTGTCAAACTCAACAGGATTGTCAACTTCAGACCAAGGGTAGGTTTACTGCACATTTACAAATTACAAAATTATGGTACAGTAATAAAACCAATGTTGTGTCATAAATTATAAGAGTAAAGAAGAAAAAGAGAATTTAATATTTGGCCAGCCATGTGGCACACAGTGTAACTCTGTTTTAGCTAATGTTACTCACCAATCTGATGATAAATCAGTCTGGATGAATAAAAGGAACTACTTTGTTGAGTGAGAAGATTGAGCTGCTAGCACTCCTTGTAAAAAATGAGCAGTACAAAAAAATGACTGGGAATGTAAATCAGGCTCATCCTATAGCAGTAAATCAGGTATTTTGCTCACAAATGCAGCAAACACGTTGGTTAAAAAATAGTGCACATTGGACTAAATTTGTTTTTCAGTACTGTGCTGTCATACAGTGTTTACATAAAGTCAAATGAATGCAGCAAGACACAGTACTGTATATTCAGAATTTCTTGGATTATTATGCACAATAATGTAGTTGTCAGCGGATATAAAAACATCGTTAATTATTCATGAATGTACAGTATTATATCTTCTCCTTTAAAGACATATTCTATACTGTGGATTGTCATTCGTTGTCTGTTTACATATCAATATCCACTTATGGGTGCCCACAAGAGTTACAGTTGTTAGCTAATATGTTACTAAACACTTATATCTGCTAACAACTACATTATAGTGTGTTATAAAGCATTTACACATAATATAAATGCTCAGAAGGGGTGGTTGGGTAAAGTGTTATCATTATGTTGTAATGGTAACACTTTACAACACTGATATTGGCATTTTTATACACTATACATTCAATATTGTCACAAATAGCCTCATGTCCTCAATTCCTGATTGAAATTTGCTGTCACATAGAATTAACTGTGCAGTTAAACTGTTGAAGGTGGCAGCTGGCTCCAATATTGTTACATTAAACTCAAATAAAACTGTTTTGCAGTGAGTCACATGCAAGTAAAATCACATTTTTTAGCAGCCAAGGAGAATCAAATACAACATAACCACCGGCTCAGGATGTTGGTCATCAACCAGCCTCTCTCTCTCTTTTTTTAGGCTCCCTCTAACAATCAGTCACTCCCAGAGCCCCTGCAGATGAAAGCACAGCCCAACCTGATCCCCATTTTCTGCAAAAATAAGGTAAGTTTAATATGTTTGATATCTGTCAGTGGTGTATTAGTAAAATATACTATATATATTTGTGGTAGTATCAGTGCTGTAAAAAGGTTAGACTTTAAGTCGAATTCAACCATTATTTTTGCAGAGAGAGGAGGATGAAGGCAAGATCGGAGAGATCAAGTACTTTGGCTTCGGCGGCGGCTTTCCCCTTCAGTACTATCCATACTACGGCAAACTGCTGCAGCCCCAGTACCTGCAGCCTTTGGTTGCCATTCAGTTTACCAACCTCACCATGAATGAGGAGCTGCGCATCGAGTGCAAAGCATATGGAGCAAACATTGATTACAGTGAGAAAGATCGCTATCAAGGACGTTTTGATGTTAAAATCACAGTCAACTCGTGACCTCAGCCATGACGAGCACTCTCATTTTGAAAACAAATCAAATGTAGAGAGAATAAAAGAGTTCAGATAAAACACCACTAGTCTTTGAACATTCATAATATACAGGACCTACACTTAATCCGTGTGCTTTACACTAGCTTTTCTGTGTGTCTGTCGAGGGTTAGAATGTAAAATACAAGAGTAGCAATAGCAAATATTTATTCTACTGTAAATGAAACTATTCCTTGAGCCATGGGATGTGTTCATCTATTACTGTAAAACTGCTATTCCACTACTGATGTGTAGCGAGCTGTGTTTCTGTCCCCAAAGTATTTCATCCTAATGTGGTTTCTATATATTTTTGGAGTGTCCAGTGCTGTAGTCTAGTCTCGTAATCTCTTCTGTCTTATGTCAGCTTTAGTGGTCCAAGGTGTGTGAGCGTGCGCTCGTGTCTGTGTGCAGGTGTATTAGTTTATGTGAGTGTGTGGAGTGTGTGTCAATGTGCTCTGACTAACTGAAATACTAGCATGGTACTCTGAACCTTTAAGGCCCATGTATGAGTAAATGACTGCGCTCCATGGAATCTTTTTTTTTGTGTTTCTTTACCGAGATGTTCAAGTTGACTGTGGAAGGATACATTTGTACACTTTTCTTTGTTGTTCACCTTAGCTGTAGGATATGGTTTGATGACATTTCTGTTTGATACTCTTACATCTGTTCATTCTTAATTCATAGTGTAGAGCTTTGTGGGTCCAGCCTAGAAGACTGTCACCTCCATGGAAACAGTGGCAACTCAGTGCTTTGAAATCTGTTTTGCTGGAGACATCACATGATGTGATGCAACTTACTATTGAATGTTTTAGCCATTTTCATGGTGGAAGAATTTTATATTTATGCAGTTGTACATTTTTTTCAAAGTGTAATGTATGAATCCAATACCAAAGTCGCTGGTCAAAAGTTAGAAAATCAGAGGCAATGCAGTATCCCGTGTAATAAGATGTTTAGTTGGTGTGAAAATACTTAATTCAATGTTGAAGATCAAAACACTTGTCAGGAGTCTGCTCTTGTCACTTTATTTAATCTGCATAAGGCTGAAACAATAAACAGAAAAATGGAACAACTGTGAAGTCTTTGAATAGAGTTAAATGTGTTTTCTCGTTTGCATTCACCCGTCCAAAATCTTGAAGAAATACTGCACCTGTGAAAAGAAGTGAAAAGTAATTACCTATACCTAAAAATGGACTTCTGCAGTATGTACAAAATATCCTGAATTCAAATATTACATCAAAGTGTCAGCCACAGTTCACAGAGCAAATGCTCCTCTGCACAAGCCTTTTCTAGGCTACTACTCTCCCAGTCTTGGGAAAATGGCAGCTCAGTCAGTCACCGGCTAATGGTTAACAAGGAGGCATTTGTCCAGGCCGCAGATCAGGAGTTTTCCTGAACAATGACGCTCGATGGGTCAGACCCACTCCCTACAAAACAATGGTTTTGTTTCAAATTCCGCTGCCAGTCTTGTTCTCCTCAAAACCAGTGTGATCTAAGGTTGCCCCAGCCCACAGAGCAGAGTCATGAGACTTGTCTAAAGACACAGCTTCACAGAGTCGGGGGTTTTGTTCTTGGCTAAATGCAAGGTGGTTATTTACGCAAGTGCTGGGAGAAGACAATGAGTAAACCTATTTGTGAGATCAGAGAAACTACACAGATGAATAATGTGGGTGTATTCGACAGCACAGTATATGCAGAGTACAATGTGCATGTGCCAGTGAAGTACCACCCACCTCCAGTACACCATCTTCAGGGAGATCTGTACAGTGAACTGCGTTTTTCACTTTGTCTTTGCCATACAGAGCACGCAATGTGGTGGGACGGAGATGCCGCGCAATTTCCTGTTGAAAGAAAACATCTGGTTTTAACTGAATGAATGCAGAAAACTTCTGATTGTGATTCACTCATGGATAAAACAGACAAATCATCTTATTAGTATTCAACTCAGTATCAGAAAGGCCAACATTAAACGACATGGAGCTTGAAACAGCAACATAACACACTTTCTGTCCAACTATCGAGTGTTGTGTGGATGATAAGGTGGAGTTATGAAACAGAACATCCTGTACTGTCGTATGTTACTGAGACAGAGTGGTTAGTCAGCAATCAGACATGTGATCCTGAAGAGGAAGTGACAAAACACAGTCAGCAAACTTTTCACACACTGCATGGTGGGAGAGAGATTAGCATTGTTTACTGCTTGTTTCATAATGTAGAAAAATGTTGACCATAGCCATTTTTTTCAATAATAATATGCTTCATCACTTTACACTACGAATACGGCAAGGGTAAGTTTTATTTTCTAGTGTTCTCCTTTTCCATTGCTCACAAACAGTTTTGCAGCAGCTTTATCTTGAGTCTTTGTCTCCATTATTTCAACATCAGACACTCCCAAGGTCAGAGCTGGTTCACTTGCCCTTTGCTACTTTGTGCCTCAAGGAAATGCAACCCTCCCACAGGGTCCCCTATCAGGGGAGGGATAATATGTGAATAATTAATTCACCATGATTAACTCTAAAGAAGAGAATGGAAAGGAAACATTATATAACATATAATTCTCATGTAGAATCTGATACATTGGGAAAAGCAAATCATGTATATTTTATATAATGTTAAGAGGTCTCATTTATAAAAAAAAAGCTCTACACAGGTTTGTTTGATCTTTAATGAGCAGTAAGGCCAACAAAAAGCAAATCTAACCATTGTTGCTTCAATGTGCTCTATTCATCCCAGATTAAACTAAATAACCAGATACAAATATGTTCACGTGACACCACCTGAGACTTGTTTTATCTCAGATTTTGTGGAGAAAAGAATTGGATTGTCTTATGACAGAGAAACATTTCCTATGACAGGTTCTTTACCCTCCAGTGGTTTATGAAAGGGCGCTCCAAAGGCAGGAAACAAGTTTCAAGGTCATAAATCAACCTAGCCTTCTTCTCAAAGCTGTTCATTGTCTTTTTAAACAAAAACCTTGAGGAAAACAAGTCCCCCGGTTAAAATGATTGCACACTGCTACAAATCGTTGAAGTGGATTCGACAGGAAGAAACTGTTGGAAGCAACAACTAGAAATGTTCAAGGACCTTGGGAACTGTACATCACTTGGGAATGATGGGCAGAACTGAGATCTATTTTAGTTCTGTGTACTGAACATTAAGTGTTTCACATTTTGAAATTACACAGTTACGTAGGATTTAATCTTCCAGAAAATGATTGAATGAGGTTTTGTGGGCTTCAGGTTAACAGTTAAATTTGTCAAATACAGTATTAGTCATTCTGCAACTGACGAGCCAACAGCACTTAAATGTAGAAAACTAAACATTTCTGACAGTAAGACCATGCAGGAAGGAAATTTGTAATAGTAACACAATGGTTCAATAGCATAAATAGTTATTGGCCTAAATCTAAAATATATGTGTTTTAGCATCCACTTATTGATGATTTGTGGTGAGATTGTCTGACTTTACATTGACAAGTTATGGCTCATTGTATTGAAGTGTTATCTACATTCTAAAACTGTCTTTCCTATGTTGGCCAAACCATTAGGAATACCAAATGTCATCATTTTTCCTGCCAAATCTGCCGGATAATTGAGAATTGGCTGGCTATTGGATAACTGTAGTTCCATCATCTGTCTAATTGGTGTAATTCTAAGTGGTTGGTGTCTGTGGGTATCACTTTCTGAAATCCTACTTTTCAGAAAGAAGATGAACAAGAATACTGTAATAAAGAACAGGACTCCTAATATGGCTCTTCAGTTGTGTAATAAACTTTCTAGGTATAATGATACAAGTCTGTATGATGTAGGTTTGTGTCTAAAGCAACTAAATACAGTTTATCCTGTGTATGACTGCCCTGTTGTTTATGTGTCTCATGCCACATGACCCTGAACCCAAAGACGACAAAGGGGGGGTAAGATTTATTCAGTGATAAAATAATTCTTTGCAAAAGGACTGCTCTCTGTAATTGCGTTAGTTACCCATGAGTGACCTGCTGTCTGAGTTTAATTTGATTTTAATGAGTCCCATAGTGTGCTAGATTGATGTTCACGTAATGACTGCTGGCCTTTGTGGACAGTAATGGCCGGGGCAGAGTGACCCGATAGTTACATGAGTGTCCAGAAATCGAAAAGTCTCACGTCGTATCCTTCACGCACCGCTGACTGTCCGACCCGGCTGAAGTGAGTTAGAGAGACACTGGACACGATTCTGTCACACTACACAATGCTGCAACAGTGGTCGATTCTACTGTGAAACATAATAATATAATAATAATATGTAAAACTGCATTTCTTTTCAAACTCTCTCACTACTTGACAGCAGCTGGGGACATTTAAAATAGAACCATACACTAACTATAGCTTAGTTAAAACAATTGGTTGACTTTCCAATGTGATCAAATTCCCACAATTCACAACAGAAGACATCACAATGGTTAATGTACCTCATTTGAACAATTAAACAGCAGAATAAGCCTCTGACAGATGTCTCATTTTGAAATACTGTATTAGATGACTTTCAAACTTTTTGTAATTTAATTTCAGAATTATAGCCTGTGATTAATCACAGTTTCCCATTACATTTAAAATTTAAAAGTATAAGTGAGACTCAAGGTTACCCTCTTAGTGGACACACTTTATATGTTCATAGAGCATAATTTTTGATGGCACAACAGAGCAAACCTAAACCACTTGTAGCTTATGGCTTGTGTATTTGATCTTATCATTAACGTTACTTTGTTGGAATCTTACTCCCTGTGTTTTTAAAACCCCATTCTCCTTTTTTTTCCTTTGTTATTTTAACTATAACTACCACCACTATTATCGCTTTGCCTTGTTTATTTTTATTACACACGATTGACCAGATAAAGAAAAAATCCTGAGCCTGTTGCCAAAATGTTAAGTGCCAAGCTGCCCTTGCTCCGAATACAAGAGCCTCTCAATGGTGCAAAAAATTTCAGCTCTGTGGAAACTATCCACATGTCAAAATAACTATAAAAGTCTGTCATAGTTTATCTCCTCTGCCATCTCTCCTGGCGTTAGCTTGGAGAGAGCAATTACAATATCTAGTTACAATTTTCACCCTTTAATCAACAACATACTATTTGTTAAAAACAGAACAGAGTAAAATTGAATCATTGCCCATTTCCGTTTCATTTTTCTGCCACTATGCGGTACTAAATCCGCGATAGCTGCCACCAGGGACAGCTAATATCATTTTCACTACCGCATTACATAAATGGGTCAAAAATCAACAGGCAAAGCATTTTTTACCAAACATAATGCAGGGATAGTCTTTTAGCCTCATGCAACAGGACATTTAGGCCTATTTGATCATCTTTTACACTCATCATCTACTGTGAGACATAGCCTCGCCCTCCACCACGCATTACTAATGTGTGGTGGAGGATACAAATCTTTCATGAAGTTGCTGATTTAAAAAGGGGAAGTGTATATTTAGAGACTCCAAGAAAATGCAACACGACGGCAGAGGGCAGAGAGTACAGGCTGGGTCAGGACTGGCTAACAGAGGACCGTTGTGTCTGTCCACTCTGATAACAGGACACATCACAAGACAGAGCACAATCTCATGACTGAGTGAGTGCAATGCAAGGCAGTTAAGGGTGTGGAGGTGTGAAACACATGAGGATCCTTTTGGGTAAGACAGATGACACCTAGTGAAAGCCCTCACAAGTCTTGCATCATATATTTCAGTGCATGTTTTGCTCTGTTCTGTAAGGAAATGCTGCAATTAAATTGATCTACCATCAACTGTGTATTAGCTCTAGTGTGATAACGTGTGTTTGAGGTCAATTAATTCAGCTGTACAGTCACGTGTTTATTCACACAAGACCTGTGTTGTTGATTAGTCGACTGGAATGAATCAATAGCCTTTTCTTACCACAAGCAACTGACCCTTAACTATTACTAGACATTCTGACCTCTTCATACAGTCTGGAGTGTCAGTGTTTGTCCAGGCAAATCTGTCGGCCTGATAATAATATCTGGAATGTCTTCATAGACTGTATTTGACAAGAAAACGTACCGTACTTTGGTACTTAGCGGAATAATGTTACAGGAAGCCACACATGCCCTGTTGGTGACCCAATCAGCTGGCCTCTAACAGACTGATCCAGTCTACAATGTTTCTTCTCCCAGATCTCTGTGCTGCAGTGACTTTCCGCTATCAGATGACTGAACTCCACTGAGGAGTAGGAGTGGTGATGTTTAGGTTATTTGTCAGATAATACTGAGGTTAGTCTGAGGTCGTGGAGTGATGAAACTGGTTGACCTCCCTATTAGTTGGGAAAGTCTAAAGCAATCAAAGAAGTTACAGAGTCCTTAGTGAGGAACAGCAGCTGAAAACAAATGATAGCAGCCAAAAGAGCATCAGTTATATCTAGTATATTTGAGAATCTAACAGTAGATATTGTAGAGAATGACCCTGCCACTTTGTCACTCTTGATACGATTGCTGAACCAGCTGTAAATTACAACCCGGTGCCCATTTAAATAATCTTAGTTCAGTTCCTTATACTTAGAGATCTCCTTCCAGAAATGTTTTAAGATAAAATACTCTACTGTGAATAATAATTTGTGTCTGATTTGGTTTTTCCATAAAAAAGTTCAACTATCTTGTTAAAGTCCTTAAAATTACATCTACTCCTTCTTCCTTATTAAAAATGTATAAATATGCAAATATTTTTTATCTCAAAAGTTTAACTGCTGGACATAAGATGTCTCCTGCTTCACTGTAAAGTCCATTCTCAGTGTTTGTGCACTGGAGGATTCAAGTTTCCACATCACACTTGTGTAAATTAAATATTGGACCAGAATTGGCTTCCAAACTATTTGTGATGTCCCAAATCCTGCTCACAGGTCAACACTTTATAACTGGATTTTCATTGAGCACAGAGAAACTTTCCACTTTCAGCAGATGAATGTGAAAACAGCCTTCTAGTCTCAAAACATCATTCTGCACAGTGAAGCTCAAACATTTAGCTGTGGGAACAAGAAAAACATATTTTGTGGGCACTTTGTGGACACAAAATATGTGGACTTTTGTGAGCTAAAAATGAAAAAATCCTGCTCTTCTGAATAATAAATGTCTCACAGCTTTCAAAATGCATAAATTAACCTGACAACTAATGTTGTTAAAGTCACTACAGTATGTGCAGAATTTGCCCCCAGCGTATTAAAAAAGACACTGCAAAGCATGCTGCTGCCCCACCTCCCTCTCATGGATTAACTGGGCTGAAAACAACACATACACTGCATCAATATGGTTTGACCGTTTCATATTTCTACAGCAAACATGTATGCTATCCGGGTCATTTGACAGATGACATATGGCTTTTAAGTGTTACAAATATCAAACCAAACCAGAGCCAGATCACATCTGTAGATGATAACTAATAAAATAACAAAGGACTGTTGAAAAGACTTAATTATTTTGGCATCACTGAGCAGGGGTGTAGCGTCATGTGACCTGGAAATCATTAGCCAATTAACTAACCCTATTCCTGCTCTGTGGCTGTAATGTCACTAACACGACTGTGGCCTGGAGGACTGAATATGAAACAGACAAGTAAATTCATTCATTTTAAATAAAAATGAAGCAGATGAAAATGACATAAACAAGCTGAACTGAAGATTCACATCTGAGTCATGGACCGCTGTTGGACTTGTGGTGAAATCATGCGGGTGTGTAGTTGCTCATTTTTCTGGTAAGCAAGCAGAGCGTCTTATCATTAGATTTCACATCACGCACCGGCACAGCCCTGCAGCACTGATTCCACCATATCCAGGAACACACACATGCATGCAGGTGTTCAAACACACACACACAAGTTTATTTCACGGGCCAATTCTTTTATCTAATCACATAAGCCACAAATTCTTTACAATGTACACTAAACAAAGGCTAAAAAAACCATTCTGGTGTTCATCAGTTTACTTTGTCAGATTTAAGACTCTTCAAAGCCAGCAGGGTTATGTGACTTTTCGGGTGATGTGCTCAATTTAAATTTAAAGTATTGGGCTCCTCATTCACATATGGGTCCAGCTTCTAGCTGTCAAGGTTAACAACTTCCCAGCAGTTGTGTCCCAGACTAATGTCACATAGTAATGTGAACACGTTTTCTGCTGCCTGTCTTTGACAACAAGGGCATTTGAAAAACTCTAGAGGAGGAGGAGGATGATGGATGGATAATCATTTGCAGATGACATATTGACTGTCATCACATTTAACCCAACTTTTGACATTTTACTTTGCTGAATAATCTTCTATTTGTGATGTCTCGGGAGTTTTTCTCCTGGAGCTTTTGAGGAGTGGGTGTAGGAGATGAAGACAGCGAGGTGTTGTCTTCCAACTTAAATTCAGTATATTCAGTCTTCTCATAACTAGTCAACTTAATTCTTACATAAAAGATAAACAAAACCCAAACAGGTATTTAAATCAAAATTCGAATTCACCATCATATTTGCAACATAATGAAAGTCCTGTCTTCTCTGTTCAACCTCAGTCTTTTCATCCACTTTCCCTCCACTCTCTCTTCCCTCACTAGGGCAATCAGATTATCTGGTTCAGCTGGGCAGCAACCATTGTCCTGACTGCCCTGCTGACTATGGGTTTTGTAGTCTTTTAATGGATTCCATGCGATGGGTGGTAGTCCTTGTTGGGGGAGGAAATGTATCTCCCCTCTATGACATTACCTCTCATAACATCATATATTATAGAATATTATGACAAAATAAATCATTTTTAATATGCTTTGACTCACCGGATCAGCAGGTCCACAGAAGTCCCTGAATGACTTTGGTGCGTCTGTGCCATGGATCTCTAGGACCATGCAGGGTCCAGAACACAGCTCAGTCACCATACTCTGTAGGGAGTGAGTGAAATACAGTTAAAACTGTGATCATGCCTTTAGCAAACACATATGTGTATCAGCAGTGAACAACAACTAAGAGAGGCACTACCTTAAACCTCTCTCAATTAAATACTCAAACCTCCTTATTATCCTTATTTCTCACTCAAATGAAGAAATATACTGATAATGTTAATACACAACAACTCCTCACTGTTACCGCACATGATCAATTTCTTTCAAACATTTGGTTGAGAGATCTTTTTCTCATTGTTCCAGATCCTTTCAAAAGATCAGACAATCTTTGTACTTTGATAAACAAAAGTAACAATTTAGTGATACAACTATAGTGCAGGTATGATGGCACAAGAATGCAGTGTACATACTCACAGGATATTCTGTAACAACACCTTTGTAAACTTCATAGAATTCTTCTGCATTTGCCCGATCCACATTGAACTGTGAAAAGAAAATATTACTCATGAAAACAAGCACAAAAATGAATATTTCACAACAAAAAATGGCATATGGAAACAGCAATCCAGGAAATGAAATATGAAAAATCAAAAAGAAACATCCTAGCTTAGTGTATGTGCTTTGATTTGTGACAACGGCTCCATTATCATCGTCATTCCCATAAAAGTATGTTAACTAATGTACTAAGAACATCAAAGATATGAAATATGTTTAGAAGAAAGGCCCTGCATGAATTGCTGATATTTTATTCCCATTCATGCACAACATGCTCAGCATGTGGTTACAGTGATAAAATCCTGATTGATTTATTTTTGTCCTACAGCAGAATGTGCATCACATTTGATGCGGCAAAACGAATGGACTGTGAGAGGTCAGTGTTTGCAGTGACGCAAAGTTCAATCAAGAGGTCAGGTTGGATCAGACAGAGTCAATACTGCACTCATATTGGCTCCATGAGTACAGCTAAGATATATGGGCATATGAGCAAACATGTTTACTTGTAAAACTAAATTACATAAGAAGACAGGGACTGTTTTCATTTTTACCACAGCAGTCCATTACTTAAAATGTATGACATACTCTACAACACCAAAGCACAAGGACAGGAGCATTATTTGTTAAAGTTTTACCATCTGAAGTGCTGAGATTTCAAATCCAGCTGCAGATATGGAGTTCAGGATCTTCCCAGTCAGGCCTGTGAACACATCAAAGCTGTTTTTATCTGTGAGCCTTCATGCACTTTTCCAGAAGTTTACACATATTGACAAGTAAGGTGTTCGGTGCTAAAATAAACTCTTAAATGTGATCCGAACCAAATAATCTCTGCTGCAGCAGTGAAACCGGTTAGATCACATCATTCTTATTCTTATCATATAGCTTAAGTTACTATTATTGAATGTGCTATGAAGCTATCATAATGCTCCTGTTCAGACATGTTATCTTATGTTGCAATGACCTCCGATTGTGGTGTCTCCTTTGGACAAAGTACAGTGAGATTGTCTTACAGATGTCCTGTCTATGCAAGGAGAGGAGATATTATTTTTGTACAGACAGTCAACACTTTGGAAAGGAAGATAAAGAGCTGGACCTTTTGTCACTGTGGCAGTACATTATTGTAAAAATGGTACAGCCAGTGACAAAGGTGCAACAGTGACAGTGAAGGTCAGACTGCTGCAGACACACATAATTGAAAGAGGGCGCCAGCCTCGTAATCTCACTCTAACATCCTGATAAAAAGTAGCCTGTGTACCCGTCAGGCAGGGTAGTAGTTGTCTAAATTTTCCATGAATTCTAAATACTGCTGAGTGTAATCATGACTCTCAGTTTGGGCCAGGTGCTACACCGAGTGATGATGAATTTCTCTCTTGTTCGGGAAATCGCTCAGTCACAGTCCAGTTACGTGGGTATTAGGTAAGTAACCACCTCCTGAGTCCTCTGTGCCCTCCACAGGCAGCAGCCAACAGCTTGCCTAGGATCGCTGCTCCCAAAAGCAGCTGGTGCTGTTGCTAGGAGATCTTATTCTGGGTGCCTGGCAACAGAAGCTTCTCTATTCCAGTCATGTCTGAGTGCATTTTCAGTCACAACTTCCTTTGTCAACACTGTGATTGGCTGTGCCCTGTACACGTAGCCATAGCGTAAATTAGCCTCTTAAGCAATCCTCAGGGGAAATCAAAGCAAGCTTTTGTTACAATCTGTCTTTGAACTGATTGACAATCCTAGTTTAAGCTCAGCTGGTCAAGCCCTTCAGACTGAGTTACTATTCTTGGCTGAGACCAAAGGTGCGACCTCACGTCTGAAGGTAAACAACAATTTAAGGTCCTCTGACAATGCAACTCTAAACCCTTGTAATCAGGCACAAGATGCGAATCATAAACTCTTGCCTCACAAAGCCAGAATTATTCCCATGAGCTTAGTTTTTGCTTTTTACTACAATAACTGTAGAGTTTCTACAAGTTTGTTTATTTGCCATTCATCCACATACAAAGAATACAGAAACGGCCCAATGTGCTACCACAAAAATGCGACATAGTCACGAAACATCATACAACACAGGACAAAGTACAATTACAAAACAAAAAACAGAACTATGTAGGCTGGCCGTTTAAAGTGCAGTGTGCACACCTGTATGTAAACGTAGTGAACAGTGTAGCCATGACTGACAGGATAAAATAGATAATGAAGAAGAATAAAAACAGTGAGATTACCTCACTGTATAGAAGTATTAGCAGTCAACACTATGAGCAGTGTAACTGTTATTGTGAATATTGTGAAAATATAAATATAAATAATACAGTACAACTGAATTATAAAAATTATAAGAATATCAATAATATAAATAATGCCTAACCAGTGACCTCTATGTGCACAATGCCTCTGAAAGATGATCCTGGATGGAGGAGAGAGAGATCAATATGATCTTCTCGGCTGTCCTCACTATGTGTTGCAGGGTCTTGCGTTCAGATGCTTTGCAATTCCCAAACCACACAGTGATGCAGCCTGCCAGGATGCTCTCCACAGTGCCTCTGTAGAAGGTGGTAACGATGGGCAGTAGTAGACTGGCTCTTTTCAGTCTCCGCAGGAAGTGGAGGTGTTGCTGTGGCTTCTTCGCTGCCGAATTGATGTTGAGAGACCAGGGTCCAGATGCATAAAACTCTGTGTAGATTCATGACTAAAACTGTGTGTATGCAAAAAGCCAGAAATATGCATACGCATTCTTTTCGTCAGATCTATAAAGCTGTGCGTACGCATGGTTGTTTTTAGAAATCTTAGCCATTGAGGAACTGGGTGCACGAGCCTCATTTCCACTTTCAAAATTAGACATAAATGGGTGAAGACACGTGCTGAACCAGCTCTTTTCACATCAGTTAGCCGCCTGCTCCACCAGTCTGTGCACTTGTCAATATAACAAACATGAAAGAGGAAGTACCGTTTCACTCATTGTGTTGCACCGGCGAGGTTCTCCAACAGCAGAACAGCTGTCATTACATGCAACCGTTATGCACAGCTGAGCGGCTCTTTATACCGTCCATATCATTAATTCATCACATGGACTGTAAACCATCATCAGCAGTGATATGTCAGAAATGTAATCAATGGTTAGTTTGTAGCTCTCATATCTAAACAAGTGCAAGAGCAGGGTGTAAGAAATAGTGTGATATGCAAACTGGAGTGGGTCCAGTGAGGTGGGAAGGGCGGATTTGATGTGTCTCAGGACTAGCCTCTCAAAGCACTTCATCATGATGGGAGTCAGTGCCACAGAGCAGTCGTCATTGAGAAATGTCACAGTCGACTTCTTTGGCACCAGGATGACGGTGGTCTTTTTGAAGCCTGCGAGGATGACAGCCTGGCTCAGGCAGATGATGAAGATGTCCATGAGGATGTCTGCCAGCTGGTTAGCACAGTCCCTGAGCACTCACCCAGGTATGTTGTCTGGGTCTGCAGCTTTGCGTGGGTTGACTCTGGATAGGGTCCTCCTCACGTCAGCTGAGTCCAGACAGTACAGTGACAGACAGTACCTGCTCCTGAGGGGGATCTCACATGCTGCCGTGTCATTTAGAGCTTCGAACTGTGCATGGAAGACTGTTCTCATAAAAATTGACTGAAAATGAACTAAGAAGCCATACCAATCAACAAATTTTAAGGAGTGCCAACATTTGCTGCCTTTTGAAAGTCCTGCACCTTGTAAATAACTGTTCAGACGAGGTATTGTAGATATAAATTACAGCAAGTTTCCTGCCTCAAATGTAGTCTGAAAATGACTTTGTTGGGTAGTTTAGGATGACATTGGCAACATATTTGATTAGTGGCCATGTGTTTACAGTTTGTCAGTCCAGTAAGTTCTGTGTTTATGTCTCAATGACAGAACTGTCAATAAACAGCACAGCCCACTTTAAATGATGTGTGTCCCAAGCAAATGCCTATTATGCTGCCAGACCAGTCCTCTAAAACAGATGTGCAGTAGAAATGTTTACATAAATTTACTTTGCCACAGAAGATTTATCATTAATAGCTCTATACGTCAAAAAATAAATTGCTGAAGATTTATGGCTATTTCTTTGAATTAATAGCTGCATGAATAGGTAACTGCAATCATTTGAATTATGTCTGTCTGTCGGTCAGTTCAGCACTTCCGTCCAGACTGAAATATTCCAACAACTGGATGGATGGATTCATGTTCCTCAGAGGATGAAACCTACTAACTTGATCCCCTGACTTCTCTCTGGCACTACCATCAGGTTGATGTTTATGGGTCAGACTGAAATCTCTTCACAACTATTGGATGGATTACCGCACAATATGGTGCAGACATTCATGGTCTTTGTGAATTTTGGTGATTCTCTGACTTTTCATTTAGCACCATCATCAGGTGAAAATTTGAATTAATAAAATACTTCGGTTTATCTGTCTGACAGTTTGTTTTTCATTACCAAGAGCCTCTCACAGCTGCTGACGTGGCTGTAGATTATTAGTCTTGTTAAGAGACAAGGGAGGTAGAATATTAAGGGCTCTAAGCACACAAATACAACTAATGATATAAATTCTGCAGAGCCTGTTTAATTATATGACTTCCTATCTGCTGTTTCTGATGAATACATATTTCATGCTAGGTTGTGCATCTTCTAATCAAAATGTCATCTCAGCACACGGCGTTCCCAAGTTTGTCTCTGCTGATATTTGTCTTTGAAAAAAATGAGAGGGCATAGTGTTTTTAAAAAATAGAAAAGACTGTTCAATCATAAACCAAACAAATTACCACTGAGGACAAGCAGTAAAGATTAAATCATATCAAATACATTTCTATGGGACCATGATGAACTTGGTTATTCTATAGAACGATGTTTGGGCTTATATGGCTGGAACAACCAGTCTAGGTCTCTCATCGGTCAACAACTGGTTGTGTGCATACTTCAGCTCTGTCCAGAGACTTTCACATTTCACAGGTCAGAGCTCTAGTGGCATGCTCCATGAACAGGGATCAGGGCAGGGATTTGGAAAAATCCAAAGCCAAATGTGGTAACCATGTAGTGCCTTTGTGTGACACAAACACGTTTACAGCCAAGGGTGGAAGGACGGCGAGAGTTATACAGGTTGGTGGCATTGTTTTTATGACAATTGCTACTGCACCTATATCATTTATATTTGTACAATTTAGAGAGGTGTTATATAAATATTAGAAACACAGTACAATTCAACAGCACTTCAAACTACAGCTTCCAATGTGACCATAAATTTGTATCAACACCTCTATAAAACTGTCTCTACAAAAACTAAACACTATAACCTTCAAGAAAGTTACTGCCGATTTACTTACTTACTGCACTGAACTATAACTATAAAATCATAAACTGGCAACTGAGTGTAAATGGATTTTAGATATTTTACAAACAAAATGTTTAATAAAAAACCTATAGATTAATTGATAACGAAACTAATTGTTTGCTGCAGCTAAACATTAAGTTGATACATGTTTCTTACCTTCTGATATGGCATGAGGTTTGATGATGCAACATGTGCAGTCTGTATAAATTGCTGTATTAGAGGGACCGTGGCCAATTGTAGATGGGAAAAAAAATTCTAGCTCCTAATAAAGCAAACAAACAGAAAACAACACTGTGGATAATCATTTCTGGGTATGTGGAACATGTGGCACAAGGGTACATATGAACATGCATCAAGCTATCCTTACTCTTGCTGCTGCAGCAAGTGAGTCAGAGCCATGTCCAACATTTTTGATGCCATCTGTTCCAAACTGGGCGCGCGCACACTGCGGTGCCTCCCTCCGCGCCACAGCAGAGTCTGTGGGTCCCAGGAGTCTCCTCCAGATAGACATGGCCTCATCACCCATCAGCTCCATGGCAACCACAGGGCCCGAGGACACAAACTGCACCAGGTTACTGCAAAATGGAACAACTCTCGATTAACACATTCATCTAAATGGAATAGCTTCTAGCAGTGGGTCAACTGCGTTAAATGTGTTTCAGATGTCACCACAATGTCATCAGGATCATCGTCACAGGATTTGTTAATGACAGCTGCTGACAACCAGAAAGCTTCTCTGCTGGAAAATCTCTCAGCAAATCATTTACACAGGCTCTCACCTGAAGAAAGGCTTTGACTGGTGTTCTGCATAAAAGTCCGCCGCTTGGCTCCTGTAATGTAAGAAAAACATAAACTATACAGTTAATGAGTGGCCAGATTATCTCAGGTATTCAGTGTGAACTCTGTGTACAAATGTGTGAGACATTTACAGAAGTCAATGATTTTTCAGTCGTTTCTTCCCAGAGTCAATGGCAACTGTGTGGAATCGGTACTTTTTGGCGTATGATACAATTTTAGCTTCTTTGATGTTTTGGGGGAAAAAAACAATGGGTCTGAGTTGAAAGCATTTAAAATATAAATAACAACGTCTTACAAAAAGCAGTGTGTAGTCGGGGTCATATTTCAGATGTCTATGAGTTGTTAACAGCTCCACCAAATAGTGATTTTTCCCTCTAAACTTTTCACATGATTTCATTTCAATAAATGTTTATGGAGTATTTTCACATTGCTGTATTGGTACTTTTACTTAAGTAAAAGATCTGAGTACTTCTTCCACCACTGACTACTGTTTATCTCTTAACTCTCTCCAGTGGTGTTTCTATTCAGGGCCACAGATGCCACAGAGGACACTGAGGTCATGACCGCAAGATTTGGGGGGAAATTTTTGCTGTTTTAGAAATCTGGAGGGAGTTTACATTCCAAAGTTAAAAACGTGCACAATTTTAGGCAGATTCTGGTATTTTTAGACCTAGTATTTTTCCACCAGCGGGGGATGTGGCAGTGTGGAAAGGGCTTTAAAATAGCAGTTACACATCCATCTTGGGAACTTTATTTTGCGGGTCCTTAATTTCCTTAATAATAATTTCCAATTTTCCTCATAATAGTTTCTGGAAAGATCTTTGTCAACTGGTACTAAATATAGAGAAAATAAAATTTCACATAGAATTGTGTTAGTTGTGTTAAGATGATAAAATGTTGATTTTCAGAGGAATTTCCTTGATAGAATTGCTTCATTTAGTTAGTAGAAAAAGTAAAATATGAAAAATCCAAATAATTAAAAATTTTAGGGACTTTCTTTTTTAGGGGGGTTGAGGTTGGGGGATCTGGACAAATGACTCGCAGAATTCATGTCCTCTTCTTTTTTTCTCAATACATGTAACACAGTGTGTGACTCATAATGTTTAAATTTGACTCTTTTTAAGTCAGCAAAATAATAATAATAGAAATCACAGAAAGTATAACTGAATAGTTACCCAAATAAATGAAATATGAAAAATCCAAGGAATTAATAAACAATAGAAGAGACTAGGTTTTTGGTGTCTGGTCAACTTGTGGTGAGGGTACATTGGGGGGATCTGGTATTTCTGAATCCTGGCTACAGCCCAGAATCATATCCTTTGTATGCTTTCAAATATTTTTGCTGTATCTGAGACTGAGATTGGTTTGATAATTTAACTGCACAATGACTGAGCACCTGATAAAACTGTTGTGTAGTTAATTAAATGCCATCCTTCTCTGCCTCTTGGCATGCCATATGCTCCTAATATGTGTGAGAGAGCAGAGCCATCCATCTGTTTATGTGAGGATACTGGCACCAAACAGCCTGTGTCTGTCTCTCTGACCAGAGTTTGTCTGATACATTTCCACAGTATGACTGGTATTGTTATTAGACACTCGTCTGTGATGCTTTGACCTTACCATGTAAGCTTTGTCATTTTGGCTTTGGTCACAATCAGGTTGGAGGTGTATATCAATTCAAGGACATCTCCAATCTTTGTAACTGCATCTGGCTTTATCAGAGCAAGAGTTCTGGAAAAATGAGGATAGAAAATTAAACATAAATAACAGTAAACAAAAACTAAATGTGATTTATCAAGTTGCTTATTATCCAGTAAGTCAAAGTTTTCTTTGCAGTTGATCACAATAGAAATGTTTGACAGCTATCTTATAGCAAATGCTGCTTGATAAGAGTGCAGTCACTGAAAATACATTAGATTCTAACTGAATCTTCCTTCAAATTATGATAAAAGTAAATGTAGATATCTTAGCAGTTTCCAAAACATGCTAAAGTAAATCATGAAATAACACCATTAATTACACAACGTTTACCATTCTGAGGACAGAGTACAATGTGCACTTTATATTGTTTGTGAGCAATTCTGCACAAAAAAAGATTTCACTCGTCTAAAAATAATCTTAAAAAAACAACAAGCTACAATTACAGGGTTTAGTTACAAGGTGCTGTAAAGCCATGATGCATGTAACTGGAGAGGATAATGTGGGTTTATTGCACAACCTACACAATCATACCTTTCTTTTTTGCTCCCAAGCTTGTTTGCTGTGAACTGATCTCCATATTCGATCAGATTAAGCTGTCGTGAGAACACATTCACTCGATTACCAACAAACAGGTCCTCTTGATGGAGGTCATCATATTTGGTCCTTCTCAAAAATATCCGCTGGTTCTTTACATCAAACTGCAAATAAAAAGAAATACTTTTATCAAAATTAACCAGTGGTAGTTTGCAGATTTCAGTGAGACATATCACAGATAATAATATAACTTGTGTTGCAAATGTAATCTGATCTTTCCATAGGAGGGTCTATTTTTCCAAATGCTCTTACTATAGTACTTATAATCATGACAAGTACTTAAAATGCCGGCAGTGAAAATGGCTGTGCCTTTATGAGTGGATTAAGAAAGTTGAAGCAGCCTAATTTAAAGAATAATAACTGCAGCATTGCTCACCATTTCCACTGAGCCATCTTTGGGGTAGTAGAACAGTTGGTAGCGCCGTTGGAGAGCTGCAGTGGGGTCATACCACTCAGTAAGAAAGGCGTAGCGATCCTCCTGATAAAGTAAAGAAGGAGATCAAATCAGAGTAATGAAGGGGACAGAATAACTAGAAATACAAGCTTTTATAAAATCATGGGGAATATTATAATGTTGCTTGAAACCAGGAGAGTATGATACTGTAACAAGCAATTTTAGATTTTATGTCAAATATATTTGTAGAGGCCTTAGCTATAGATCCAAATAGCTTCACAAAAATTCTAAATGAGAACAAGGAATTACTGATTAGTATGAGTCCTAATAATTGAAGGTTAAGTAATATTTTTGTCCATGTCTACAGCTCCATATTTGTTGCAGTACACGTCTCAGTCCTTTAAGTTTGTAAAAGAACAATATCAGCAGTTTTGCATGTTGTAGCCCATTTACTACAGCTCACATGTGCTTTATATTACTGTTAACATTTTTCAATGCATGCTTTAGTGTGTCAGATTTTTAAATGGGTTTTTCAACGTTCTTCTGCATCATTGTTTTGGCAAAAAATCAGCTTGCAGAGACTTAAACCATGCTTGAGTTAGGTAATGAAATACAGTGAATGAAAAGTCATTTATTTTGCAAAGTAATGCAATGCAGACACTTCATATCTTTCACTTGCACAACCATGCAATAATAATGTAATTTATATAAGTTATAATTTCACGTCCCTGGAAATTGTTTTAATTCATCACAAACCACTAGTATAGTCTTTGAAATAGCTGTGATTAGGTACATACAGACTGGTAGGTAGGGAGCAAGAGTAAAGTAAGCATACTTTATCATCTTACATCAAAACATGAGTGATGATGAGACCTGATTCTATGCATCTTGTCAACCAAAAAAGGATTAAAACCACCAGGGTTTAAAAGGTAGTGAAAACTAAAAAAAATACAAATGAATGACATAAATTAATTTGTCAATTTAGTTCAGACTTAAGCTGAGTTTGCTGAAGAGGCAGCTCATTTATTTGCACTCATAGCAACAGGGGCCTGTGTTTGGCTCCAAGCACTTTCTGTGCAGACGGTCACCATGGGAGCGCTCATCTCCTCCACACAGACCAAACTCATTCATGCCAGGTGAATGGAAGACTTTATCTTGACCCTAGTGAGTGTGTGTATGCTTTCTTGTCTTCTGTCCACTGTTAACTTGAAGAAGCTCCAGCATCTGTGACTGACTGAGTAACGTTAGGCACAAAATATAAACAACCTCTCTCTTTTGCTTTACACTGAAATTATGTTACCAAATAAATTATCAAGGACTGAGCTGTTTTGCATTTAGCAACCTATTTTACTACAGCAACCTACTGCTACTTTTTATTAACAAGCTTTTAAAGTTATTTAACAAGCTGGTAAACGTGGTTTCCTTCACACTAAGTTACAACTCAAGATGTATTGACTATCTAACCCAGACTGTAACTCTCATGATGCTAATACATGTGAGGTACAAACTGAGGCTATTTACCACCCAAATTAGCTTAACATACGACGCAAAACAAGGACATAAATGTTACAACAGTGTTAATAAAACTCATTGTACTGGTGAATGTCGTCACCGGAAAGCTAGCATGTGAACATAGAAACTACAGACGCTGCAACGATAAATGATCAGGTACTAACGTTATGTTAGCAGTAGCTTTAGCTAGTCAATGCCTACCCACTGGACAATAACAAGGAAGTTAAAATACCGCCAATTATTTTTAAAGCTATCTTGAAATAGTTACTACTTTATTTTGGCTTCTCCAAAATGCCAACATTAATAAAATCATTTAATTCAGCCCAACGTTGTTGGTTAACGTTAACGGTAACAGCGTGTCTGTAACGTTAACTGTTATGCTAGTGTTTGCTATGCTTACATTAGCAAACAGTTATCCGTTCGGTCCGTTAAACTTACTAATATTGTGTTCGTATCATTGTTATTACACAGGGAAATTTTTAACTTACCATTTTTGACATATTAACAAAGTCTACATGTCCCAAAGCTGTTTTCAGTTAGCAAACGTTAGCTCTCCCGGGCTATGCTTCGTTTCTATAGTAACTGTGGTGACAAGCCGAGATGCGTTCAAAGAACAATGTACGTGGAAATTGTTGTTTTTGCTATAGAAAGAAAATGAACTGTAACCACTTCAGCCTTTACCAGTGAGGCAAAATGTAACTAGAAATATACAACATAAAGTACAATAGGCAACCTACACACGTCAGACGCACCACGCAATTAGTTTAACATACATAAGTGAATATGAATATGGTTTGTGAGTAGGGAAAATGACATACATAACATGATGCTGTTGGCTTTGTTCAAGTGGTAATTTTACAGCAGGACAGAAAATCACAAGAACAGACTGATTCATGAATTGGGCTTCATTTATGTATAACTCAACACATCCACTGACTCTACCTCATTGCACCGATATTGTGTCATGCGCCATCTAGTGGTGTTGCAGAGGTCTGAATCATCCCAATTTTTACAGTTTCGAGCGGCAGTGAACACAACGTTTGAACCTTCTCTTTTACCCGGAACAACAACAAACAACAGTCTGAAAAGTAACATTAAGTATTGCAATAGCGTGTTTAATGTAAACACCCGTATCTCCAAGACTGTAGGGGTTTAATGCAGATAGTAGTGGCTTCAGTTGTTTCTCAATGTGTTCCTCTGCTCGTCTACGACATTACATGAATGATAATGGACCTTTGATATTGGATGGTGGACTCGCAACTGAACTGGAGGCGCAAGGAGCCAAATTACAGGTAAAAAAATTAATGAAGTTTATATCGCATAGCTTCGACATTACGTCCAACTGTTTTTAAGCCAATGATAATTACGTGTATTCTTTCCGTTAACACAGGAATAATTACAACTTTTGTGAGTCAAATGTAGCACTTACTCAACCTGGACTTCAGCTGGTGTTCCCATTACAGTCTAGTATATGATTAAAGTCTTTACTCGTATTTCATTTTATTCTATTTTAATTTTTGGTGGGAAGTGCTTCTATGAAAAACACTGAAGCTGCTGCTTTAGACTTATTGACCATTTGATTGTTCTCATCTTATCTTGGGTTACAAGATATCACATTGGTAATTAGACAGTTGCACACAATAAAAACGGAATCATTTTAATCCTGAAGGTTTTGACATTCTGCAGGGCTAAGAGCTGTGTTTCCATGGTAACATTGACAACTGTTAACAACTGACAAAAAAGGAAACCTTAATTTGTGGTTTGATAATAACATTGTGGAGTGAGCAATGATAAGGGAAGTGGAGATTCATGCTTTTGCAGGTGAAAGTTGATGTAATTGTTAAAAAATTGAAGCCTGCCTCAATAAATCCACTAGGTGGAGCCATTGGTCCTGTGCTCACAATCCATCTAACTAGCTGCCTTTTATTCTTGTCAGGGCCTCCTTATGTAATAACTATATACCAGTTTAATTTTATGTTAATATTTTTGGACATAAGTGCACAAAAACATAAAATAAATACTGATGTCTGAGTTTGTGTGTCTCACATACAAAGGGAGATCCTTTGTGGAGCGCCAGGCTTTTGCACACTAATCCCCAGTTCATAAGAGATGCTCATTACAGGTATGTCCATGCAATATATTGAATGTGAAAGCAAATAAATGATTAACAACTGTATTATTTTTTTTCAGCATAGTTCATAGATGTGATCTATCAACAGGTTTCTCCTTAGTGGTGCTGATGTTATCACAACAGCCACATACCAAGCAAGCATTACAGGATTCATCAATTACCTGGACGTGAGCTCAGAATGCGCCAGAGAGCTGCTGATGTCTGGAGTTCATTTGGCCAAAGAGACAGTGGAGAGATTTGTCTCTGACAATAATTCAACAGGTAGAGTAACAATCCAATGTGCATACAGAACTATAAGGGATTTTTTTTAAGCTGAGTAGTCACTGTGTCTCTGTAAACTATGATGCAGTTCTATTGTGTTGTTTGTTAATCTCTTAAGGGCAAAGATATCCCCTGGTGGCAGGCTCTGTTGGACCATATGGGGCCTTTCTGCACAATGGCTCAGAGTACACTGGGGCTTATCCAGAGGAGATGAGTATTGAGGTGAGTGGCTCTCAGCATGCTGAAACTGGTTACATAAAAAGTTATTTTGTATGCCGTGTGATGATAACAACATGGTATTTCTCCTGCTACTCATCAGACTGTTGACCTAGGTCTTGACTTATTTGTTAGAGTCAATTGATAATCAATGTCTTTTCTTTTTGTCTGCTCCAAGGAGCTTAAAATTTGGCATCGGCCACAGGTCGACTGCTTAGCAGCAGCCGGAGCTGATCTCATTGCTTTTGAGACAGTCCCAAATATCAAAGAGGCGGAGGCTCTGGTGGAGCTGCTCAGAGAATTCCCAAACTCTAAAGCCTGGCTCTCCTTCTCTTGCAAGGTAACCACTGCTAATGAACAGAAAAAATAGTGTCAAAAAATAGCAGTAAGTGTCAATCCATTAGCGTATGAAAATAACTCACTTTTTGTACAAAAACACTATCAGGATGGGAAGTGTATATCAGACGGCAGCTTGTTCACAGATGCAGTCCAGATTGCTAATAGATCCAAGCAGCTGGTGGCTGTAGGAGTCAACTGCTGTCCTCCAGCGCTGGTGGAGCCGCTGCTGGACTCTGCCAGGTCACTGCTGAGCCCAGACATGTGCTGGGTGGTCTACCCCAACAGTGGAGAGGAGTGGGACACTGAGCGGGGGTGAGTCTATAGTCAGGGAGTTTTAATAAGAAGGTCACAGCTTCAAGAGCCACTGTTTTCATCAGCAGATGTGACATGTCAAACACAGGAACAACATACTTTCACCATGCAAACGACAGCCAAAAAACCTGATTCAACTTACCTGCTGTTGTTCAGAGGTGTTGCTGTTAAGAGAAGTAAAATTTTTAATTACTGTATTTTAATGCACATGGACAGATTGTGAGAAAATTTGGCTTTTACAGACACTTTGGTTCCTGAATTTAAGTATTTTCTTCCTCTTGGAGATGAAGAGAGTATAAATCTTTCTAAAAGGTTTCTGCCACAACAGATCTACACTTACAGAACTCTCCACAGATATCACATGAAATACTGTCGCATATTATACCATGTGTATTAAACCATCAAAATAAACCTGTGATACATGATATGTTTTCTTACAACAGAGCTATTCTGCTGTCAGATGTCTTTTAATTACTTTTTAACTTACTCAAGTACTCACTGTGCAGCTGTATTATGGGGGAAAAGTATATTAGAAATAAATATCAGATCAGACTCATTATCAAAAGATACTTAAAGGATCAGGAGCAAAACATGATTCCGACATTCCTGCTTTTTGACATTCAGTAATTCATCCATGGATGTACAAACAACTTTTAAAATATGTAAACTTGAATGTAGTCTTTTCTGATTAGCATATACGTATCTGACTCTCAGTGATGGAAAGTACATTTGATCAAATCCTCCACTTAAGTACAATTTGAGGCACTTTTTGTGTTTTTCTATTTCATATTACTTTTTACTCCTAGTCACTGCAGTTATTCAACAACTTTAGTTCCAAGTTATTTTGTGGATTAAGGTTTTAAAACCGAAACAAATGAGCTGCAGCCCATTAAAAAGCTGCTTCCAAATGAATGCATTAATAATAATAATGATAAAATGAAATCAAATCTCTAACACTACTTTTACCTTTCATACTTTAAGTACATTTACTGATAGTAGTGTTGTTTTGCTTTTGAATGCAGGACTTAAACTCGTCATGGAATATTTTTACATTGTGGTATTACTACTGAAAAAGGATCTGAGTGCTTTTTCCAACTCTGCTGACTCTTTCATGTTCTCCTTTCTTACAAAGGTGGCAAACATCTGAGAAAACATCAGTATCAATACCTGAACTGAGTCATACATGGAGGAAGCAAGGCGCTGCTTTGATAGGTAAACTGTTCTTCTACTCTGTTCATATTTTCTGTATCTTCTGTATTTTCTCTGATGAGTCTCTCTTTGTCCATTAGGGGGTTGCTGCCGTGTTGGTCCCGCTCAAATAGCAGAGTTAAAACATCAGTTAAAAGGAAGCTGCACATCTCCAGCCTCTGCAGTGTGACTGAACTGAAGATGAGAATTAAAGCTGTCTGGATAAAAGCAAAACTAGAAAAGAAATGATCATTGCTGTAAAGAAAATAATGTCTGTTCCAAGAGTTTATAAAAATCTTAATTTATTGGAAAATAAATAAATAACTAACTAACTACATCAAATCCACGTGAGTACACAATGACGTTGTGTTGTGTCAAAGACGAACGGCACCACAGGGGTGCGAAACAAAAGTGTAAGAACAAATTATGGCTCTACATAAACATGAAAATAAAACATGCAGTCTTCACTGTCTGTGGTTCACATTTTGAATGATTTTCATCAGTTTGAGGGATTCCACTATCACTTCTGTACAGCTCCTGTCTTTTAAAAACTGGGATCGTCTACGAGACAGTCTTAGGTTTCACAAAGCACAACAAAATGTCAGCTGCTTTCACAACACTTTCACTGGACACCATTTCCACTGAACTAACCACTGTATGTCAGGCGCAAAACAAGCCCACTCACCTGTACAATGAATTATGGAAGTGTGTGAACTTCAAACAGAATTTACAGCAAATGTGTCGATATCATGTGTTTGCTAGTCATCACTAGTTGAGTGTAGTGTACACTCCTACAGTATCACTGCGGTGTGTTTGAGAAGATGAGATATAACCAGAATTAAATCCAGAGAAATGTGCAAGTGATTAACACTAAAATGAAAGAAAAAATAATCCTGTAGTGTGACTGTAACATGTAAGAACACCTACTCTCCTTCTTTTGGTTTAAATACAGGGATGGACAAAATAACAGAAACACCTTACAGTGCATTAAAGTTAATACCGCCTGGCCTAATAAAGCTCATGTTTCAGTTCAGTTTTTTACAACTGTAAGAGGTCAGTAGGAGCTTAAACTTATTGTTCATTTTTGAGGCCATAGTTCAATGTGCTGTTGAGGAAATACCCTGTCAAGACACTGTTCCTCTTTTTCAGTGTATTATTTTTTTGCCTTACTGTTTGTCGTCATGACTTTTGAGACTTTTCCTCTTTCTTTTACATGACCTTTACACTCAGACATCAACAATCTGTGTGCCAGTTAAGTTTTCCGCCTTAATATGCTGCATCAAAAGCCCTTTTATAAAAGCAGTGATAGACCACTATTAAAGCTAACGCACACAGCTTAATGATAACTTAATGTGGTTCACTTGTGTAGCAGCTGATGTAATTGTTATTAAGTAGTTGGTGTGTCATTTGCAGGCACTGCGAAATGACAAAAGTGGCTAAAGAAAATGTTTCAAAAATCACCGTTATTTCGATTAAAAAGACTACAAACTACAATACAGCCTCAAAAATGATAGGTGCATTGAATTAACATCTTGGTGACATTCTATATTTTTCTTTTTGTCTACAAATCTCATAAAAAAAAGACCAAAACCAACTATGAATTGATCCTTCTAACAAAGATTGTGTGTCGCCAAAACCTAACATGGCTTATTCCTCTGTGCCATAGAGCTCATATGATGCTCAAAAATGATTAAAAACACATCAGTGAGCTACAATGTCACACTGGGTGACATGTTCCTTCATTATCATGAACACTCACAGGAGGTTATTTTGAGTCAATCTCACACACACTGTCCTGCTGCTGTAAATACTCACTAGAGCACCAAATGTGTATTTATCCACCACTGAAAATAGTCCCTAACAAATGCACTATTTACTTCTGTTTGAGTAATATTTGCTAAAAACTACAGAGCCCAGATGTTTTAGGAAATTAACTGGGCTTTCAATTGGACTTTTTAAGTATTGAGAGATGAACTAACACATTTTTGGTCTTTTCATGGGATTTGTTAACAATAAGACAAATACACAATAACACCAGACTTATCCTGTAAAATGTATCTTAAGACTATTGTTCTGTGTTGTAATTTCTGTTATTTAGTCCTCCCCCTGTATGTCCCAATGAACCTTGTCAGTCTGTGATGTCTTCTTCGAGATCACTGTCGGGGGAGCTCCTCTGTCTGTACTCTGCTGTATTGGACAGATGTTTCCAGCTGGTGTCTTTCTGACTTCCCATACTGTGTGAGCGTCCCAGGTGGGCCAGGCGCTTGGCTGACGTCCTCTCCCCTATTTCCTCTGCGGTGCTTCCGTGGGCCCGCTCCGTGCCGGAGTGGTGGAAGTCGTGGCGCAGGTTCTCCAAATTCAGAGCCCAGGGGCCGAGCTTCTGCCAGTTCACCCTCTGGAAGGCCATGATGCAGTGCAGGTTTCCACCCACCTGTGAGCCGGGGAATGTTCTTTTAGTTCAGCTCTGACTCAGAAATGTTTATAGAAAGAGACAAATTTTGAAAGAAAAGATTATGAGAAGGGGAACCTTTTTGGTTTTGCGCCGCTGAATCCCCCTCTCTGTGTGACGAATGTCCAGGTACTCTGGATTTTGTGTGTTGAGGTCAGTCACAATGTCCAGCCATCTGAAAAGAGTTTTTCATGTTAAACAGCTCAACAACAGCGCCTGATAAAATGTAGCAGAAACTGAGCTTACTTTTTACAGTGAATAGCTGGGTGTTTCCTGCTGGGTTCACCGATTAAGATCCAGTATTCCATTTCATTTGTGGGTAGAGGGCCCCTTTCCACAAAAGTGAAAAATACTTCAGTCAGTTCATAATCTCTTTCAAGCGCCTGGAGACTTATCCTGCAGAGATGTGACCTACCTATATGCCTTTGCTGCTTTGAGTGGCGTCGCTTCAAAGCCCACTGGGCAGAAGTAGTGGTTCTGGCAGTGGTAAATGTAGGCCATTGACTCATCCTTCAGCCCCTGTGTCAGCTTCATTAAGGCTCCTTCAGCTAAATGAGACCAGAGTGGTTACCGCTTTGCTTTATGTCTTTATGAAGAGACATGCGGTTGAGTTTAATAGGTGGGAGACTCACCTGTTTCTCCTGCCGTCTTGTGTTTTCCGTGTGGTTTGTACAGAATGTAGGAGCAACCTCGCACTCTGAAATTGTCATTAATTTGTCTGAACCATCTGTAAGAAAAAATATTGAAACTTATTACTGAGCTGAATAAATATTCTGAAGTGATTATTAAGAAAATCATAAGAGCAGTTCTGTGTACCGCATTAGTGTAGCGTTGCCAGTGAAAGGACCAAACTTGATTTCTTCGAAAGGCGGCTGAAACCCCAGAATATGCAGCGCCTCCTCCTGAGAGATGGGCGGCAGACTAGCAATGCAAATAAATACACATTTATTAAGAACAATTGCACCTTTAGTGAGCTGTATTTTTACATGACGTGTGATAGCAGACATTATGTCCTGCTCACCTCCCTGCACCCAGAGTGCTGTACAAGAAGTTCCAGCAGGACACCAAAGAAGAGATTCCACAAGAAGTCTTGTACTGTGGCCGACTGATACAGTACCTGAATCAGAATATACAAAATCCAGAGAATAAATTATTATATATTGAAAATGTTTTGGAACTAAGTGTACTACTATGGCCTGATGTGAAGCTTCACTGTGTTTTTATTTAAATATAAATATAACTTTACCATCGTCTGAGGTCTAGCACTTTTCTCTGTTTGATCTCCTCCAGTGAGGCATGAGGTGAGACATCTTGCAGGTTTCGGCTTGGCCTGTCTGATGATTTCATCTTCTTGGTGCTGCATTTCTTCACATTGCCTGAAATACAATGTTAGTCAGTGAACACCATACCAGAATTCAAATCTTTCACTAATTATAGAGCAGATAAATGATCAAATATTTTCATGACATAAATAATAATAAAGACAAATGTCATACAAACTGATGTAATTGGTCAGAATTGCATGAGTGAATCACAGACTGAAAGAATAACAATTTTTCTTACTCGTTCTTGTTTTTCTTGTGAGCACGGCATTGAAGTCTGTCGTATCAATCTCCCAGGCCAAAATAGGCTTAGTGTTGCCAGAGGACACTTCTTCCATGTCACAGTCGCCATCTGATCCCACATGGGCCCCTACAGCTGCAGATTTGGGCTTCACAAGTGGGGGCCCATCATCCTGCTTGTTCGGGGGACGGTACACAGAAGCAGCCTGGTTGAGCAGAGCATAATCGGAGCAGACGGTGTAGAACTTCTCCCGGGAGTGTGTGACCGGGCAGGTCCATGGCAGGTGCAGCTCGGCACTGGAAGCCCGCCTTACCCTTGCAGCGTCCCGGGCAAGGGAGCTGAGCAGACCGTGGTTCTCCTCCCCATCGGTGGGCCTTTGCACACCTGATGGTCCTGCTGGCCCAGAGAGGTTCGGTCCTTGACCTTCTGATGTGTTAGGCATTGAACAGCCACTTATAGAGGCTGATTGTGATGTTGACGTGATGAGACGTCCCTTCTGGGGAGGAAAGGACATGCTTTTTTTTAGAAACACTGGAGATATAAAAGGAAGAGGCAGTGATAGAGACACAAGACACACTGTAAACTCTGAGACAATCAGATAACATGAACAATCTTTTAACTACAGTTCATAACCTTGAATGCAATCGTTTTAACTTACATACATAAGGAAACGTCATACACTACCTCTGACCTGATATGAGACACCTATTATTCAGAAGCAGCTCTTAGTCCTGCCTGTAGTTAGCTGTGGGGTTATTGAACATTAACTGACATTTTACATGTGGAGCTGCATCTGCACTAACATCTGTACTAACACAGCTGTATCTGCACTAAAAGTACTAACACAGCTGCATCTGTACTAGCAGATGTAGTAACCTCTGTACTAACTAACACAGGTGCATCTGTACTAACCTCTATACTAACTAACACAGCAGCGTCTGTACTGGATTGTAACTGGCAGACGTAAACACGCCCAGCGGTGACGTTATTCTTATTTATTTTACCTTGTGAAATATCTTGGGATCAAACGTAGGCGGCTGGGAGTTGGCAGAACGTCAAACTAGCGACATATTACCAAACCTAGGTGCACGTTAACTCTGAACATGTCAAAAATTAACTGTAGTGACTCCGAAACGTCGTCCTCCTGACCCGTATCCTCTTCCTGTGCAGGTTATAACGGACTGTACCATTACGAGGAGCAACCGGGGTGTCCAAACAGAAGAAAATTAATTAAAGCTGGATAATAACATTGAAACACTCACCTGAATGATACGGTTTTAGATAAAAATGTAATGTAATTTATTCAAACCTTATTTTATTGCATTATTTGGAATTTACCCTAAATATACATGTAATTGCCTTACAGCGTACAACCCGTATTAGTAAACCGTGAATTGGTCCTGAAATTCAAACCAATCACAGGAGTGACTGCGGCAGCTGCCCTCTGAACACAAACTGAAGGTAAGTGGTCATTTTAACTGACCAGCTCACTCTAATGCTGTAAAAATCAAAACTACACACGTGACCGCTTTTTAATAACTTCTAAATAAACAAAAATACTAAAAGTTGTGCCCTAGACATTGCTACAGTGACGTGGTCGAGTGACATCACTTCTTTGCAGTGAATGCAAACTGTAACTTTTGAGAGCAAACTTGATAATGAAAAATAACGTTATGTCATAGAAGAGCAAATTATGCAACATACAATAGACCCTTTGAACAGCAGATATTTTGACTTGTCAAAGCAGGAAAAGCACAGGTGAAATTAATAACATCATTGATGGCTGCAGGCTCTGGTATTGTGCATGTTCACTCACTGACATTTACTGGGATAACTGATGGAGTGGAGCTATCGTTAGTATTATTGTTTACACCTGTGCATTCCTTGCTTTGACAAGTCAAAAAGCGCTCACCAGCAGCACTGACAAATTGTATAGATTTTTTTTTAATCAACTGTGTGTAAATGGTCTTTAAATTTGATAGACACCTGCGCTGAAAAACACGCTGGAAAGAATTCAATAAATTCTCAATTAATTAACAGTGAAGGAATGAAAAAATGCATTAATCAGGTTGTATGGAAGTTCATTGTAACATAGCGTGAAACATAAAAAAAACATACAGTATCAGTCAAAAGTTTGGACACACGTTCCTGTTCCCTTGAATAGAAAGTATTCAAACTTTTGACTGGCACTGTATGTTTTACACTTTAAGAAAAAACTTTGCTAACTGTACAGAAATGTACGAAGACATTTAAAAATACTCTGCTTGGATAATAATTATGTTTGTCTAACATGGTTTTCCAACAAAAAACGTATAATTACCACTATAAAATCCTTAAAATTACATCCACTCCTTTCTCATTAGAGTCTATGAATATGAAAATATATTTCATTTCAAAAGTTTTAAGTGCTGGACACAAGATGTCTCCTACTTCACTGTAAAGTCTGTTCTCAGTGTTTGTGCACTGGAGACTTCAAGGTTCCACATCACACTTGTGTAAGTTGAGTATTGGACCAGGATTGGCTTCCAAACTAGTTTTGATGTACCAAATCCTGCTCATAGGCCCCGTCCCTAAAAATCTGATTCTCAATGAGCACAGAGAAACGTACACTTTCAGCAGATGAATATGAGAAGATCCTTCTAGTGTCAAACTCTGCACATACATGATTCTGCACAGTGAAGCTCAACAATCCAAATGTAGGAACAAGAAGAAAAAAAAGTTGAGTGGAGGGAGACATGGATGTATTATTTTGAATGTGATTTTGGATATTTGAATTTGACAGGAGACTATGGCAAAGAAGCTGGTGATCATCGACACAGACTGCGGCATAGATGATGCTCAGGCTATAATGATGGCCCTGGCAGCGCCTAACATTGAGATCCTGGGCGTCACCTGTGTGTTTGGGAATGCAGCAGTTGAGAATGTGTGTCAGAATGTTTTGAGGGTGCTCTCCATCTGTGAGCGTGAGCAGGTAAGTTCACTGAAGCTGAGTTTAAATGACCATATAGACAATATTATACCTGAACAGATTCATTGCAAAAGCATATAGTGTCATACATGCTACTACACTGTTTTTGAGTTGGGCTTAAATGATTTTTTTATGCTTTATTTTTTCACATTAGTAGTGTAGATTTTGTAGGATTGACTTTCCAACATTTTCTCCTCCCTAAATGATAAAATAGGTTGTTTGTTATTGTTAAAAGAACCAACCAACTTCGACTGTCCTACTTTACTTCCACCTTTGCTTCTGAGAGAGAACAAAATCATATTTGCGTGAACACTTGTCAGGAAAATCTAAACATACTGTACAGTAGGTCATTTTCAGCATTTTAACAAATGACCAACGCAAATTTTTCTGGTGAGGACAGTCTCTCTTTGTTCAACAACCAGCAGGTAACAGGATAGTTTTCTCATTTTCCCATTTGTCATCATGGTGGATGAACTGACTTCATTTTGGCGTCATGTTTGCTCAGCAGCTTGAGATTAGATTGTAACGTCATTATGAGAGTTTGGAGTGGGGTTGTGTTGTCTGTCTGTAGTCTTAAGCAGCAGGTCATGTTAATCACAGTGTGATTTCCATCCACTACATCACTTTCTGGTCCATGAAAACCAAAGATTGAGAATTGAGAATTGAGAAGAAATTGAGTGAATTGAGAATTAAGTCAGTCTAAATGAACAGAGGAAAATTGTGCACAGGAAAACTAAAATGTGTAACCAACAAACTATTTCTTTATGCTACAAGCAACATGGACATTGTACTTATAAACTCTTAGAAAGTAAATGTATAACCTGAAAAGTAGAAAAGTTTTTATTGTTCACTATTGCGAATGTCGGTAATTAAAACATTGAATTTAACATTTAAGATTAAAAATGACATTTTGTAGTAAGGAAACATGACCATTAGGCGTCATACTTAAGTATTCTGTAAACAAACCGCACCTAATAATTATCTCATGCTTGGCTGCATGTCTGTCAACAAATCCTGCTGAAAACTGCACTAAGAAGAACTTACCTCTGCAGATCCCAGTGTTTCGAGGTTCTGGTGGTCCTATGGTTGGAGCCAGTAACGCGGTCAGTGACCACTTTGGAACCGATGGACTTGGGGATGTGATTGAGGACAGAGATCCACGGTGGGAGGATAAAATCCAGAGAGAACATGCAGTCAATGCAATGATTAGACTGGTGTCTGAAAACCAGAAGCAGGTGAGAAACCTCCCTGTGGTCTGTCTGTTGTGTGTGTGTGTGTGGCTGCTTTCTGGTACTGAAATGTGCTTTATGCAGGTCTCCCTGGTGGCTCTCGGCCCGCTCACTAATCTGGCACTGGCTCTCAGGCTGGATCCGTGTTTCCCCCAAAAGCTCAAAGATCTGTACATTATGGGTGGCAACATGGAAGGTAATACCACAACAGGATTACAGTTTGTATTTGAAACATGTGGCCTGTATAATGTTCTCTTGTCTTTGCAGGGAAAGGAAATGTGACACTATGTGCAGAGTTTAACTTTGCAATGGATCCAGAGTCCGCCTATATCGTGCTGGAAGAATTCCTCTGCCCTACACACCTGGCATCGTGGGAATATTCATGCAGAAATGCACTGAAATGGGTAGGATGTGTACTTGCGGAGAACTACATAACCCTGCAATAACGACTGTTCCACTTAAAACTGTTAAATATTTCTATACAGGAGTTTTTTGAAGAGTTGATCAATCAGGACGCACCCGCTGCACGCTTTATGAAGACGATAACCTCTAAATGCTGGGCCTACTCCAAAGAGGCCATGGTGAATAAGAGGGACGTGTACTTTGGGCCCGGATTTGTCTCTTATGATGCTTACGCGATGGCGGCCTGCATCGATGGCAGCATTGTGACAGAGAGCATTGAGTGCCCCGTCCGCGTGGAGCTGCAGGGTTCGATCTGTCGCGGCATGATGGCACTAGATCGCACAAATCAGCTGAAAAAGAGCCACAGAGTATTTGTTATGACTAAATGTGATGTCGCCAAGTTCAGTCAGTTACTCATGGAGTCCCTCAGACAACCCTGTAAAAAGTCATCTTTAGTGCCTTGATGGACATGCTGAGTTGATATCATGTATGCACATCTGAGTAAGGAGAAAAAAGATAATGTGCCACCCAGAATCAAATAGTTTTTGATTATATTGAATGAAATCATAATCCTGTACTTAAATTTGCTGACAAATAGAGGTGATGTACAAAAGACCAGTTTACTCTGATGTACTGCAAGGCTTTGATATACTGTATGCCTGTTGTCTTTCCTGGATTGCTCAGAGTGGCTGTAGACAACTTATTTGAATTGAGGCCGACTGATGCCAGTACCTGAGGCTGCAAAAAGTCTCATAATGAGTAAAATGTAGCATATTTTCTGTTTTTTAACAAGAAAGATTAATAACAACAAAATTTCACATGTGAAAATAAAACTACCTCTGATTTAGGACAGCAGTTTATTCTGCAGAGGAGAATCAAAGTATAGTATTAAAATATTCTCTTCGGTTGCAAAAAAATGTAGTCTTTAAGTGCGACCGTGTTCAAATTCTAAGAAAGATATTTAGTCTTGACTCCCAAATTATTTCAGAGAGCTGTACAGGTCTGTTCAGTCCGGTAGGAGTCACCAGCAGAGGCAGCAGCTACACGCTTTCCATGTTTGGGAAATATGTGATGATAAGTTGATAGAACACAGAAAGTCTTTGTCAGTGCCAACACTACCTGTACATGATGGATTCAGCATGAATATGATCAAATGTTTGCACATTACTGTGATCCTTCCTAATGTTCACATTAAACACATCTTTGTTAATTATAATGTGTAAAATTATTCTAAATATATAAACCTGTTAGTACACTTTTAACAGGAACCATTAAACATGTTCTTGAATCACAAACAGAAACACTTTATTAGACCTCTACAGATGAGTATCACTTGAAGGCCTCTTATATCCTTTAACTAATTATAACCTCTTTAAACTCAGCTTTTATGAATAATACGGTAATATTCACTCTAGCATATATTGATACTGTCAACATAACTGTAGTGGACATAACTTATATAAGCTTGTCCCTTACATGCTACAATGTATTGAAGCATATGCAATCTTAGATACAATGAATGCTGGGTAGTCTTAATCATGACAAGATGAGCATTAAGCTGTGATGCAGCCATAACATGTAAACTTTGGAGGTCTCAAAGATTCAATACATGGAGTCACATTTAACTTTTCTAAAAGTTACTTTGTTTCTTCATACAAATCTTCTAAGTCATACATCAAATTCAATTCAAGTCATTTAAGAGAAGCTATAAACTACCATAAACACCTTGGTTAAATGTCTCTTAGATCCTGATGATGTGTCAGAAGACTCACATGATCAAGTTATCAGTGTAGAAGGAGCACATGCATCTTTTTTTTTCCCCCTTTAACCTTTAATTATTCAGGGAAATTTCACAGAGAGGAAGACTCTCTCTCTCGGGAACACCCTGATCACATTCACACAGTTACACATTCACACCTTGAAGCTGCCCAGTACAACCAGTCTGACCTGCTGGCTCGAGGGCACCTAAGTGGTGTTAATGTAGGAGGTACAAACATTGCTTTTCACTTTCCCCACCCAGAATTATCCTGCCGGTCCTGGGATTGAACTGACAACCCACTGGTCACAAGTTCACTTCCCTGACCTTTAGGCCACCACTTCCTCCAAATTCATCATCATTCAGAACCCACCAATCATAAACTGCCCTAAACAAAACAAAACAATTGTATTAAAGTTGACTGAAAGTTAAACGAAAACATGATAAATGATAAATAAGTAATTCTAGAGCGCATTATTCAAATCATTAAGTTGAAGCCTTTCACAGACACAAACACATGCACGTGTGTTTTAAGGATGGAGACAACGGACAAAAAACAAAAAGGCAGGAACAAGTTTAAAACCAACATCCTCCAGCAGGACATAGAGCCAGCATGCAGTTTCTGGAAAAGAGCCGCTGCGATCCGAGATGCATCGTTTGTAAGCTTGAACTGTTACACAGCAGCAGAGGAGAGGAAGCTGGATGTGAGTGAGAGAGAGCAGCCAATAAAGCCAGGTGACATGTTTTGGTGGCTTACTGAGGAAGAGGCAGAAATGTTCCTTAATTTGGAAAGTCACAATCAACATCCGGTACGGTTTCCCCTAACTGTAGGGACAACTGAAGAACCACAGCACACAGTGGCCCCTAAAGAAAGCACAGAAAGCAAGGTCAGAAAGCTGGAGGAAGATCGTGAAAAAGATTGTCAGGAGGATGTGGAGACTTCCCTGGCATGTCTGCGGAAAGAGAAGTCCAGACTGGTCCAGGAGAACAACCTAGAGAAGATATCTCATCTTGAGCAGCAGATGTCAGAGATCATCAAGAAACCTGAACAGCAGTCTCTGTGGAAAAGACTCCTGCAGCTCTTCAAATGAGCTGGATGAATCTCACCATCCCCGTTAACAGCCTAATATTCCCCTACAGTCCAAAGACATGCAGTTAACATGTATGTTAACTGGCCACTCACTGTAAATTATACCCTTGGTGTGACAAAGTGACTTAAAATATAAACCCCAAATAAAAAATATCAACTGTATTTAAATGGTCTTTATATTTTTCCCACCATATTTCTGTTTTACTACACTGATCTTATCCACAACATTAAACACAATCTACAGTGTTGGAGAAAAAGGTATGAAAGTTGTCTTTGTGGTTCAGTTTCTCTGAATACATCACATATATTTGACTTGAACATCACTTGCAAGCAAGAACAATTTTTTCTGATATACCTCTCACTGTGTGACCATGTAATACAGTAACAGTATGCATTAGAGTTTATAGCAAGGTAAAGTTAAACATGAAGAAATTCTCATGCCCACTTGATGACTGTCTCATTCACATCTGTGAACAAATGCAACATTTCAACCTGAAATCACTTCTTCATGTTTAGATGGAATAAAATCACATGCCACACAAATGTTTTGCTGAAATCCTTTATTTTAATTTGCTGACAAATAGAGGCGATGTATAATACAAACCTCAGACTTAAGTGTTGTTTGATCACTCAACCAATTGATTCTCACAAAAGGCTTTGATATTTTTTAGGGCAGAGCCCACTTTTAAAATGGGGAACATGAATGTTCATGAAGATTTCTGAGCAACTGTGAAAAATCCCATTTCAGATGATGATAGATCCCTGCTGCCAAATAAAAAGCCTTGAGCAATGATTCTCAAACGAGCTGCGGTATGTAAATCTGACGTTTCAAACCAATTTCTATAATAAAACAATTAGAACCAAAATTATTATGAAAACAAGACACATGGCTTAAAATAAGACATCTGTTCCAACATTAATACTGAACTTAAGAGATTCTGTGCCATGTATCAAACTTTCAGAAGGAATGCCAGCCTTTCTATAACAGCAAAATGTCTGCATTGGCATTAGCACGGCTTGCTAATGCCAACATTTCTTTATTTAGGGGCACCTGTTAAAACAATTCCAAATAAAAGTTAGCATTTCTGCCCCCATGAATAAAAAGCTGCAGAGAACTAAATGGCGGGGTTGGTAACCTCCAGCATGGGGCTACCAAATGCGTTACACTTCATGTAACATTGCTTTCTGTTGGGATTTAAAAATAAATGATTTAGCGTACAGAGTACATCAAATCCGTAACGTACTTCTGTTAAGTGCCATCATCTGCTGATTAATTGCCATTTTCAGGTGAGCTAGGCCAGGGCTCGGAGCTCCGCCTGCTCAGGGTGGGGCGCCACATGCTCCATGGGTTGTAGGTCCGACTCATCTCATTGGAGGCTGGTGGCGACGGGGTGGGACTGCTGACCAGATCCGTCAGAGTTGTTGAGTTGGTCGGGGGAGCAAAAGGGTGTAAGGCTGAATCTGCGCTCGTTGACCAAATGGAGCTGCCGAAGGGTGTGGTTGCAGACCAGGGATTGCGGGTGTTTCCCAGGAGTGACTAGAACAAAAGACCAGAAATCTCCACAATAGTAGCAAGAACAGGAGGAGTATCTGTGAGCTACATTAGCACAAAAATAATGGATCTTACTGCGGTTGGGGCAGTCGGTGAGCTGGAGCTGCTGGGCCAGGAGTGCAGAGAGTCACTGCTTGGTATGTCCCATATGGAGGAGGAAACATTGGTGAACTCAGGCCAGCTCTGCTGAGGCTCAGAAGACTTTGGGAGATTCATTCCACTGAAAACTAAAAACAACACACACATGATTCAGTTTGACTCCAGCAAGTCATGTATAAACTGCTCCACCAGTTACTCTACATTCTTCTCTTTGTTATCAGCCACACAGGTTACCTCCTGTCAGGTTAAAGGAATTGTTGGGTCCGAAAGCAGAGAATGAGTTGGCAGGGTGGAAGTTTGGACTATTGGCCGTGTCAATGGGACTCCATAATCCAGAGCTGTAGCAGGAAAAAAATTACATATTCAGTATATGTATATGTATTATATGTATTCAGTATTCAGGATTGTATCTTGATGTCACGCCTTGATGTGAATTTTAATTCTCACATTACCTGTCAGAGCTGTCACTTTCCACTGAGGTCATGTGTGCCAGAGGCTTTCCCTGGTTGTCACTTTTACCTGGGCCAGAACCACCTGACGGGAAGATAAAACATTTGCGTCCTCTTGTAAACAAACTATCACAAGACACACACTTTGACCAGGTGTTAGTTCGTTGCTACATTTTTACCTGGGCTTTTGTCATAACCTGCAGCCACAGCAGCAAAGGTGGGGTTGCCATTTTTGCCTGGGAGCGGAGCGGCTGTAGATACTTTATTTCCTGGGGCCTTCTTCTGGTTTCCCTCACTGCAAAGATGTCAGAAAATCAGCGAGGATCTGGATTGGTTGAGCGCACTGAAATGCTTCATGAGTGAAGTTTAGTGATACCTGTTACTGTTGAGGACGCTGCTGTAGGTGCCTCTGGACAGTAAGCTGGGAGAGGTGGGTGGAGGGGAGCAGGTCCCGGCTGTTACTGATCTCTTCAGGAAAGGGTCTGCGTTTATTGTCTGGAGGGAGATCTGCTGAAGACTATCTGCTTCTGCATGTGGAGAACAACACAAAAAGCGCTTTATAAAACAGATTATTGGGCATTTTAGACAGGCATGAGGAGGTCGGGCACTGGATATGACAGGTTGGTTTCAGGTCTGGACTTACGGACGCTGTTTTTGGAAAGAGGAACATCCCACTCTGGAGACGCAAACTCCTTCTCGCCCTCAGAGCTGCTGCTGTGGCCAAGCTCTGGCACTGAGCCGCTAGACAACAGTTTGGCTAACAGAGAGGGGCGCCCGTCTTCCAGCTTTCCGTCTACTGCCGAAAACAAACATGTCACAAACACATCTGGTGCTGTGGCAAAAAGGGAACGTGACAACATTTAAGTAAAGCAACTCACATCTCTGTTTCTGCAGGGGTCTGGTCTTTGGGATGTTGGTGAGAGGGTGGAGAGCTTTGGATGTGAAGCTCTTGCGTTGTTTGTTCTCCAGTGGGGTTACATATGGCAGCTCCAGAGAACTGAGAACAATAAAGATTTGTCAAAAAGAGGATAAAAAAAAAAAAGGAACAAAAAGCGATCGCTGTCATCTGCAGTTAAACAAACCTGGATTTTTCTGCTTGGTTCTCCTTCTTTATGGTTCCTTGTTTCTTGGTTTTGGGTTTAATAAGGAAATTTGTTTCCTCTTTCACTTTTCCTGTGGTTACTGTCCTTCCTTTCTTTTTCACTGGTTCCTGGCAGAAATGAAAAGAAAATGTGTTATATTGACATCTCTGCAGAGTTTATACTTCCACAATGATTATTTTTGTCATTTCCATAGTAGTAGATGCAATGGAAAGAGATGTGAGACTCCAACGCTGTTATTTAATGTATGTCTGCTTCTTAAGTCTCCTCTCTGTACCTCTTTGATGTTTGTCTCCACATCTGGATTGGAGGTCTCTGTAGTAGTTGAGGAGCTGTCATCGTTGTCAGCCAGGTTATCTTTAAGCTCGTCTCCCTTTACTGTTGATTTTTTCTCTTTCTCTTCCTTCTTCCTCTGGGCTTTTGTTTTACCCCGCAGCTTCCCTTTGGATTCCAACACTGAAAACAATATGAACACACACTTTCAAAACCTGTTAATGATGTCAAAGACCTGTTGTCCTTCTCTCTCCTGGTAGAAATGAAAGTGCGTACCTTTGTTTTGTATCGACTGTGAGCTCTGCTCCTGCAGAGGCTCGGCATTAAGTGTCTCTGGACGGTCAAGGTCGTTGTCCATGGCTCCGAGCAGGTTGGCATATTCTGCATCCTCAGGGCAGAGGCCTCTGTGAGACAGCGATGACCCGGCTAAACTTTGACTCTGGAGGTCCAGTTTGGTGCTCCGAGCCTTCCGGTTGGTTAGTTGGCAGGCAGCTGGAGGGCCATCTTGGCCTGAGGTTGTACTTCCTTTGGTCAGCTGGGAGGAAGTAGCTTGCATAGATGGGCGGCTGAAGCCGATCCTGGACCTCTTATCTTGGCTATCTGAGTCTGATAAGGTACGGCTGTTGCCCTGACGGCCTCCAACCCGTGCTGCTCCGTTGCTGGACGTGTATAATACTCTGGAGTTCTGGGGTGAATCACTGTAATCGTTCAACCTGAATAGAGACAGAAACGTGTTCAGTTATACTGTACATGCTGCATCTTCTGACACTTAAACCAACTTTCTGTGGATCCTTTCACTACTTTGTTATGTGTTGATGCCGTGAAGATAACTGCTCAGTTCTTTTTGTCTCTTACATTTTTACTAAATCTGAGTTTATTGTGACATTAGCGAAGTTAAACAATTGTACCAACTTCTGAAAGTGCATTTAAACACAAATTAGACTTGTGGCTTCAGGTTAGATCACAGCATGAAGTCTAATTGAAAATTAATCTGAACCTACTTTGAGAGTTGATTAATGGTTTAAGTCAAACGTTTGGCAACAATGCTACCATTTGATTTACCAGCTTCTCAAATGTGAGGATCTTCCACTTTTCCTTGTCATTACATTAACAGTCAACTCAGTCTTTGGGTTTTGAACTGTCGGTCACAAAAAGACATCTGAATACGTCACCTTTGGTCTCTCAGCACTTGTAATATGCAATTTTCATTGTTTTCTGACGTTTTATAGACCGCAGGATTTATCAATTAATCGACCCGACAAGTTGATAATGAAAATAATTGTTAGTTATAGGAAAACAGAATATGTCTGTTAAAGGTTTAAACTGGTGCCACAAAGATGATTTAAGCGCTGCGGTCACAGCATTTGGGCTTTTGCATCTGGAAAAAGTGCAAATGTGCGGTGAAATCTCACAGACTGCCTCTGACTGAACATGCAAAGTTGTCCGAATGGCCAGTGATAACTGTTAAATACTGGCAACAGTGCCAGACACTGGAAAACCTGTGGGCAGTGGTTAACCTCAGCCCAGTGGTGATCAACAGTCTTCTCTCAGTGTCAGAGCCCCAAATGTAAAATGATGATCTTTGTCCTTTGTCACACTTTTCCGTGTTAAACTTACTTTGAATCACTGTGAAGTTGCACAATGTCCCTGAGATTAAATGGTCTCCCAGTCTCCAAGGTGGAGTTGGATTCCACAGACACACGTTTCTTAAAAGGCTCCCATATGCTCTGAGCCTCCAGGTAGGCTGTGGCAATCACCAACAGAAACATGGAACTGAAAGGACATTAACAAAACTCATCATTTTTTGTGCTGAAATTAAGTTTTAGAAAATACAGCAGCAGCAGCAGCATGGTGGTCTAGTGCATTTCGATACCGTGACTTCACTCTTTTTACCGGTCCTAATGTTACACTCACCTCATAATGAGAGACACAATGATGTAGAGCTCCAGCTCCCAGCTCGGTCTGGGCAGGGTCTCTGCACATGCAGCTAACACGTGGTAGGGCAAGGAGGCGTTCAGGACAAACACAAACTCAGAGCCCCCACACGTCACCAATTTCAGCTCCCGGATCACTCGAGATGAAGTGAAGTCGGGTGTAAACCTGTAAGGAAACGAGGGAAATGTCAAAGTTTAAAAGACTGCTCATTAATCTGCACCGTGTGACCACAAATTAGTAATAAAATGTATCGCCAGAGGTCAGAGGACTTAAGTGATGGTTAGTTGGAAGAACTGGGAATCTATGTGCCACTTGTATGCATCAAGATATATTCATTTTAAAAAATGTCCAACCTGACCAGTGACCGTGTGTGTGGGTGTCTGTGGGTGGATTTCAAACATCCTTTGTCTCAACGAAAACTGGAAATGTTCTAACATAGCTGACTGACTGGTTACACATTGCTATTTGTTACAATGAACATGCCTGAGATGAGGCATGTAGCAAACCTGTTTGAGGGAGGCGGCCACATTTTTTCATTTTCTTCTTGTGTGGTCATTTTCAAAATATGTATTAGACACAAACTGACGGAGCATGTACTCCCTTTCTGTCTGCTAAAGTTCTGGACTGATTGCAGCATTAAGACAATTACAAATCAGAAAACATACACTGTAAACAACAGTCAGACCAACATGATTGTAAAAAAAAAAAAACCTGATTCAAAAAAGTTAGCTGTCAAATGAGTTAGCTACACTGTTCATGCCAGGAAGGAAGAAAGTATCATCAGTTAGAATCATCATTGAGTCTCCACAGGAAGTACGGTACTGTAAAACTCTAGTAAACATACACAGAGTGCAAAGAGGAAAAGTAAGCTACTAAAGTGGCTAGCTTGGTTAGCAGTAAGCTGATCAACTAAATTCTACTAAAATTGCATATATAACTGTAATAAAAAGGAATACCTACAGATAATTCTTCAACAAGTTCATTTGGGGAGTAGACTACAGATGTCTGTCAATATTAGCTCAGTCACAGATCTGACAAAAAACGGGATGTAGCTAACAGTTTCAGCTAACTGTGTAGCAGCAGTTAGCAACAGAGTGTTCGACTGAAAACAAACTGCTGTTAAAATAGTACAAACGTAACCGTTATGGAAGCAAATGACTCATATCCAAGCAAACACAAATGAGCTCATTGTGAGCACAACAAACTGTTAACATGTATTAGTAGAGAAATCCCCTGCATTAAAATATGACAACATAAACTCATGTGATAATATGCACAGTGTGAAAAAATGATTTAGTGTGTATTTACTCTCTAAAGAGAGACATCAAAGCTATTTACATTATTAGTTTCACTTGTGCTTTTCAAGGTATGACAAGTCAAAAGTTGATGATGAAACATGCTAGTAAGGTGAGTTGATTTTTCCTTTTTTGTCATTTTTACTACATTATTTTCTACTGCCATGTGGCCCTTGAAGCTTAATGACAAGCTTAATCAGCAAGTTTACGGTGTGTAAACAAATCATAATCAGAAAAACTATTATTGTAGGTGGGTGTGGCTTCACGTTTGACATAGTTCACATATTAAAAGGCATTACATCGGCTGATTAGACCTCTGCTTAGTCGGGACTTTTCCACAACCAACATTTTGACATGACGGCAGAAAAGGAACAGGTGTAACTGATAAGATTAACGACGGCTGCATTTGGATTTCGGTGCACCGGTTCCATGGCCTTGGTGTTGTGCAAGGTCGCAAAATTTCATGTACTATAGAGACACCCATACACAGTTCTGAGAAGAGGTCTACCCAGGTAAAACAAGTGGAAATACTGTAGGTTTGTGTCATCAGAGCGTAGGAGTTTTAAAACACAACACTTTCAAACTAGAGAGAAGAAATGTCAGTTCAATTACACTTTTATTAACTTTGTTTTGTAAAGTGTAATTTTCGTGAGTTGACAGCAGCTTAATGTCTCAGAATCACAGCAAAACTTCACAAAACCATTTAATGACAACTGTAAAGAAGCATTCAAAAGGAAAATATCAATGCAGTGTTTTTCTTTTCTCTGTCTTTCTTATTAAATGACACTGTTGCTTTCATGAAATCTGACTCAGGAAACCAGCAGGTGACTATTTTAACGAGGAACTATGAAACTATGAAAGAGAATTCAGAGACTGAAACAACAATTAAAAGTGTGGAGTTCTCCCGCTCTGGTGTAAAAATCTTTCTATTATTATTTTAGTGCTTTGCAAATGGACGAAAATGTATTTTGAGGATGACTGAAACTTAAAGTGATGAAGAAAAATGAGACCTGAGGGGAGCAAGCAGAAGCTGCAGGGAGCAAGAGAACCAATCCTCTTACTGAAGGCTTACTCAGCCACAGAGGTTGAAGACAAGTATTAATAGAGCGCACGCACACGCGCACACACACACACACACACACACACACACACACACACTAGAGCAAATTAGACTGGGCAAACTACTGGAGAAAGAAAAACAACATGTGTAGCGGACTGTTCACTTACAGTATGATGAGGTCTTTTGAAGCATTTGGTTTAAGTGCAAATTCTTGACAATTGAGAACTTTGAATCCATATCCTTCACAAGCTTGCCCGTTGATTTCTGCTGATCTGATGGTGATCGGGAGCAAGCCTGTGTTCTCCACTCTGAATGTTCTTTTGAGAGTGAAGTTTGGCTCCTTGACTTTTGTCTCTGAAATAAACAGGGAGACAGGAATTTATGCTCTTTGAGTCGGTTGCAAATGAGACAGAATGTTTTTATTATCCATCTTTAAAAAAAGGGAATTTGCAATTTTGTGGGGGACGAAGTATTATCATAGAGATTCCTGGGATAAACTGAATGTTATTATTTTGTCACTATGTGTCTGATGTGAGAATACACCAGCACATACTCTTGGAAAATTGTTAACATAGAAGTTTATCAGTGCATCTACAGTAGGCACAGATTTCAATTCCCTTCTAGTTTTGAAAAAAAAATGATCTATCTTATTAAATACACTGATGTTAGTAGTTGATAAATGTACAGAATGTGTTTTACTATCTGTTCAAATGATCAGAAAAAGTGATAAAGTAGAATATAGTAAATGCAGACTTGGTAGTGGTGGACATCTGAAGTAAATCAGCCTCTGTGTTGACACTGAGCTGAACCTCTGCAACACACACACACACACACTCACTCTCTGTGCAGTCTTTCAGCAGGGCCTCGGTCATCTTAAACCTCAGTGAGCTGCCTTGTCCCGGAGGCTTCCCTGCAACCTTCAGGCTCTCTGTTGTACCTCGTCCGTGAAGTATGATCGTATCGATCACGGTCAGATTATTCCTAAATAGATAAGAACACAATTTCAGAAGAGGAAAACAAAACATTTACTGATCGTACGGTTCTGTTTGATACTTTTAAAGCTGACGTTACCTGACTATGAGGAGGGAGGAGACACTGTGGTTGCTGATGGGAGTGAATCTCACGCTGAATGACTTGACTTCTCCGGGCAGCAGGAGGAGGTTGTACACAAAGGGTCTGGTTGATCCCTCTACAAACCCTGTACTGCTCTTCATTAGGGATGTCTGACAAAAAAACAAAGAGCCTGTTAGAGCCAAACAGCTTCCACATGCTTCCTCGACCGTAGACAAGAGGACTGTGATTAGCAGTGCAGCTACTTGCCAACCAGCTGATTCTCTGAATGCCTGAATAAGGGTGAAATCAATCATCCCTTTTGTAGTACTCACGTGATTTCTGTGAACCTGGAACTCTAAAGTGTTTGTGTTGATGTTGATGTTGGACAAATTCCCTAACGGCAACCTGGAAAATGAAATCAGAGAGAATCACCATATTTTTCCAGAGAAGAGGAGGGGATGAAGAGTAATAAACATGCTGGAGTTGTTGAGACTTCCCACCTGTCAGCCAGCTTTCCAGAAAACACCGAGGGGTTGGGCAACAGCGCCAAGGGGAGAACTTGGACAAAGACGGGGACGTCGGCAGGATTCTGCAGAACCACCTCCTCGTCCTGCAGACACACAGAAAGACATCCGGCCCTCAAGTCCAAACACAGAACTTTTAACAACACCTTAAAACATTCCTGCATGTGGTTTGTGCACATGTGCATGCGTGTGCCAACAAGAGGCGGATTGTTTCTACTCACAGAGGAGCTGTTTGTGTTGGTCAGAGGGAATGTAATGCGTTGTGACGAGTTGACCAAAGAGGGCCAGGTCAGCTGTGCTGTTATTTTCGCTTGCACGTTTTTCTGAAGATCTGTGTTGACTTCAAAGACTGCTTCGATCCTTCAGTGAGAAAACAAAAAAATCTTGTGACATGCTGTATATAACCCACAGGTGAAACCTGATAACCACAAAGCCTGAAGCCTAATAAAGTACCCTGATATGCTTACTTGTGGCCTGAGTGCTCTTTCAGCTCTTTCCATCGTCTGAGAAGTTTCTGGTGAAGATCCACATCAGCATCCCAGATATCCTCCTGTAACGCCAGTCCATGAGGCTTTGACTCAGCTGTGAAAGAAAGATTATATTTTTATTTTTTTAAAATGATCTCTTATTTGTGTTACACAGACTCAAAAAGCTACAATATCAGCAACACTTACATTTAAGCACAAATGGAAGCCCCACATAACAGTGATCACCACACTGCAAGCTGGCGTCAAAATAAATATTTGCCACCTGAAAGAAATGGAGGAAAGAAAATGTTTATGTTTGGAAGTACGGATACAGCTACGCTAGTTTTGCGCCACAGGATGAGGGCATACCTTAGATTTACGTCTGGGCTCCAGCTCGTCTTTGTTGTTGCGGAGCTGTTTGTAATAGAAACGTATATCTTCTGTCAGGGAACGGATCTGCTGTAGTCTCACTTTCTGTGTGAAAGAGCTTTGTATGCTGAAACTTTGATGGACAACTTTCCCCTGTAGAAAAACAAATGACACAACATATACAGACATGTCAAGAGCCATAACACCTCAGGCATTTAACAGGAAGGTACATCCTGCTTTTAACACTTTCATGTCATGTGCTTGCTTCAAGTGTGAAATCTCACTCTCATATCTAAAGTTAGAAAATAAGTACAGTGACTATATTTTAAGTCCTGTAATTCTCATGAATAGATCTTTTAAGTTACTTACGGGAAATGAAGGTGGCAAAATGATGTGTTTAGGAGAGCTGTTTAATGTGCCCACTGCAATAAGAGCTTTCACTGGGATGGTTAATATCTGAAGGAAAAGAACAATTCATGTCAACATTAGACTGAATGTTGGTTGCACCTTCCTTTGTATGAAAAACATATCTGAGCAATGACTCACCTCATAGTCTGTGGTTATGTGTATGGCTCCATCGTACGTGCCCTCCAGTGCCTTGGCCACTAGTGTCACTCTGAACGCTGCGTAATAGCCAGATGCTAATATCACCTTTGTAGAGACAACAATATATCTATTAGTTTTTCTTTTTCATGCAAAGCACATCTTGTTAACAATAAGTAGCCTGTAGATTCTCCACACCAAGCAGCTGTGAAGGATCATGGGTTTTTTTTGTTTTTTTTTGCATTCATCAGTATTTCGTGACTTTGGAACTGAAAGGCTCTATCTGCTATCTCAGTGGTTTTGAGATATTGTGGTTCAAAGTTTTCACATCCTACAGAAGATAGCAAATATGGTACGCAGTACAGTTCTCTTATCAGTTCAACTCACAAGCATGTTTAATGTACTTTAAATATACGTTATAATATAAAAACGACATTTTTGAGTGTGTTTACAACAGGTGTTTTGCAGATAGAAACTTATGCTCTAAACTCATTTTCACTTTGAATAATAAGGCTCTACTTGGTAAAACATAACATAACAAAAAAAAGTCAGTTGCGGATGCAAGTTATGATATGAGACATCTGGCCACAAACAAACATGTTTTAATCTAACTTTCACTGATAGATTTGAACTGAAAGTAATTCATCACGTTTTACTAATAATGCAACAAAACATTTTTTTTCTTTATTAATTTCTGCTGATGCTGTCTCTCCTTGTTCTACATGTTATGTGTTTGTTACTTCCCCTCTATATGGTGTTCTTCTGTTCTGTGCAAGAGTCACCATTGTCAGTGTCTGAGCTTGTGTTTATCTGCTGCATTACATATTACGTTATCCTTACGTATTATTACATGTTATTACGTATATTGCATTATGTTGTAAACAGACACAAACCACAAAGATATGAGCATGGTCCAATCAACGTCTTCTCTAAGTTGCCGTCATCTCTAAAAGTCGCCATAGTAACTGTAAATTACTAATAATAAATATAAAGCTGACTATTAACTTATTTAGCATTGTTACAGTATCATTTATAATGTTTTCATAATCATTGATAAAATCATCAATTTTGAGGTTTCAAAACTTGCTGTTATGATTGGTTCTCCTGTGTTCATACTGAGCAGTGATTGGCTTTAGCAGGTTTACCAGGCTTTAGCAATTAGGGAATGACGTTGGGGCCATTAATGCATAAAAGTAAAAAAATAAACTGACACAAAATGTTAATGACTTGTCGAAGAATAGTGGCAGGTTAATAACTATATGATTCTAAGGTCACAATTCAAAGTATATGAAAGTAAACATTTGTGTGTTTGCAGTGTAATTTCATCCAAAACAGCAACACTACAACGTCTAAAATGACCATGATGTTAAACTGAGACCTGTGGAAGAAATATGTTGTTTTTATATCTGCTTTGTCTTGCTATGATATCTTGCTGTAAAATATTATGTGCTCACTGCTTTGTTCATGTTCCCACTCCTTTGTACTATAATATACTGCTCTAAGATGTACTCCCAGGTTCTCTCTGATGTGCCATGACCTTCCCTTCAACCCATGCCTCGCCCTTCATTTGAACTTGTGCTAAAAGCCTCTCGTCATGTTGATGAAACCCAGGACTCTAATTAAACTGATGTATTGTGGTGAAATCCTCTGCATTGTACTACGAGTGGTTTACTCCTGCTGCAGTGTAATTAACACGTTTCTTTGCCTCAGACTCTGATTTACTTTTCTGCAACAATACCCATGTGACACAGTCTTAAAGTCTTAATCTCTGTCTTTATAACTGTTACCAAGCATATAATTCAAGGTACCCACTGGACATGTCTCAACGTAAGAATAGTTCCCTAACATCTTGGTGGATTTATACCAAACTACATGTTGCTTTGGATAATGATGTAATCTCATTCTTCTGCTCTATTACAAAAATCATTCAGAAAAAAAACCCCTCTTTGTTCTTTCCATGAAATTTAGTGTCATCATGATCTCAACATAAAAACCAAAAGCATCTTTGGAGTGACACTGTGAAGGTCTTACTGTTTTGTGATGGGAGGCTGAAGTGTTCTGCAGCTCTCTCAGGCGACTCAGGGCCACTGTTGTGTTTCCTTTCTCTGTCTTCAGCAGCTCCATGGACAGACTGTCTCCTGTCACCAGCCAGGACTTGATCTCCAGCTGGAGGACAGAAAGTGGTTTAACAAGACAACAGTGTATCATTCCCTTTGCACTGGGATTGTTATGCTTTTGTTAAAACAGTGTGTGACTGTGCTTTAAACTAGTCAACTTAAAACACTTTATCCACTATATTTATTAAGATAAAGGCTTTATGTTGCGGCATGATAAAGTTTAGACTGAACTGTATTTAAACAGGACAGACAATAACATAATTGTGGCCTATGCCAAGGAAGTTCCTCATATTATAATTAGCTTTCTTCCAGGAAAACCCCACATACATTTCATAGTCACTTCCTGTATGTTCTCACCTCTATAGGGTTACTGTTCACCACCACAAATGTGATGCTGCTGGTGTCTGTTGCACTGCGAACACCAAAGTCCAGGATGTTCTCCTTCAGACTGGGAGGCAGGACCAGCGGCTGTTCATGCAAGGCCACAAAAAACAAAACACCACATTACACAGACACATATAAATGTATCTAATACAAACTGGATGAGAACATGCTCTGATAAGATGAATTAGCTCTCAGTTCAGTATCACTTTGATGATAAGTAGGGGACTCTGAGACACAGCAGGTTACTTTAACAGACATCTTTTGTGTCCGTTGTTTACCTCCAAAAAGCCTGTGTAGGCCCGGACAGGCAAGTGAAACTTTGATGCATTTGTGATGAGCAGGATATTGCTGTCTATGTGAATGGAAGGTCGGACTGGCCGGAAGAGGAGGGAGAAGATGTAACGTGACTCATGTGGGGGAATAAGGATGGGTGCGCTGAAGTTCTGCACCTAAAATAGAAAGGAAAAAGGTGAGGTCATTTTGTTCTCCAGAAATGCAGTATATATATACACACACACACACACAACACTGCAACCAGAATAACTTCTGTACACCCATTCTGGCAAGACTCACATTAAACATGGTTTTGGCCTCTTCAGGCAGGGACACATTGTGTAGTCGGATCGCAAAGTTGAAGGCATTTGTGAGAAATATGGGTCTGTCCACTGGGTCGACGGGGCTGTCCCTGATATGGAACAAGGTTGCTGTGTGGTCAAAGCCCAGATAGCTGAAAGAGGAGATGATAGGGCAGAGAAACTTTTTGAAAAAAAGCTGTAATTCTTGTACGGAAAAAAAATTCTCTTGCATAGTACATGCAAGCAACCCACTCTCTATATTATCATTAGTGGACGTATAGCCACAAAACAACTCACCCTTCTAAAACTTCTGCCTGGTATGGGATTTCAAGCTTGGAGTAGCTCTTTTCTTTTGCTTTAACAGTTATTTTACCAGCGAACTGATATGGTCTTCTCGCTTTTGAGGCTGTAATGAAAAACAAGATCGAAAGAACGGATAAGAGCAATGAAAAAGGATACAAGGCCCCGCAAGAGGAAGTTGTGCAACGCTAAACCCAAGAGTGTAAGAAGTTGCTAGAATAAGGACATGATGTAAAAACATTTAAAGCAAACACTAGAGTGATACTTAAGTTATTACCTTTTTAAAATGTTCCCCAGGATGATGAATAACCTTACAATTAAATTACAAATTCAAGAATTTTAAAAGGAAGTTTATACAAAATATTGTAAATAGCATATTGGGTTTTTATTGAGATGATTTTATATATAACTGTGTGCCAGTGAAAGGGGGGAGGGGAGGAAACTGCCATCTTGCATTTTTTGCAGTCAGGTGCAGTGGTGCATTTAACTGCATTTCCTCAATCACTTTTGATTTATGTATGCCTGTATCATGTTCCATTATGGGGGTTGTGGAGCATGCATAGGGTAGTTCCGGATGGGTATATTTTTATTTTTAACTGTTAATATCTAAACTCAAAAACAGGAACCTTTTTATTTACTTTCAAACTGAGATTTTGCCTGGTTTAAGTCACAAGCTTTGCTGTTTGTTTGATCAATTATGACTGTGTATGGTTCAAGGTATTTAGTTTAAAAGTTAAAACATCAAAACTACTTACCATCAAAACTAATACTTGCAACTTTGGTATATCTGCTCTCTCCAGCTTTCAGTGTGACAGCTTTGAAATCTATGGCGACTGCTTCATTGGAAGGTGTTGTGCGTACACTCTGTAAAGCAGAAATGATGGTGTTACATAAGGGTTAAGACGACAGTTAACAGTACATAGGTTTAAAATGCAAAAGGATACCTACTGTGATTGGAACATCTTTTGCTCCTGAATTTAAAAGGTGAAGATTCAGCAGTTTTGGGCGATCTGTCACACAAAGAAGTTGGGAAAGAGAACGGAAGGAGAGTGAGCCAAGACGATCTGCAAAAAGATTACCACAGAAAAAAATGCAAGATGTAGCCTCTTTTGTAACTGACTCCATACCTTGTGACCGTAGCGTACCAAAATCAAGCATCTCTGTGGAGGAGTAAATACCAGGGGCTGCACAGAAACGACAAAACAATTTTTTCAGAAGCTGAACATGACAAATGCTGACCTGACAGATGGAAAGACAACCTGTAGCTTATGAACAAAGGTTGGATAGCACACCTGATGTGACCTCCACCTCAACAGGCAGGATGATGAACTGGTCCTCGTTGGGGGCGTTGGTTTTGATTCTGATGAAAGCCGTGTGGTTGTCTACATCTCTGGATGAGAAGCTGGCTCTCATTACCCCCTTTGTCTCGAATGGAGGAATCTCCTGCAGGGAAAAAACTCAGCATGAGTAAACTGTGGCTCCACTCCGAGCACCATTATCTTTCATCTTTAAAGTTCCATCAAAGATAAGATACAACACTGGAAAAAAAAAAAAAAAAAAAAAAACACTAACCCATAATTTTCCAGTGCCTCCTTGTTGACCTGTAGGAAGCTCGAGATGTAGATCTCCGCCACTGGAGTACATCTCAACAACCTGGAGTAAGCCAGGAAAAGACAACACGTCCCATACATGTTAAATCAATACACCAACATGAACCATGCAAAAACAAAGCAAATATGCTAATTTAACCATTCTAATTGCTCTAAATTACCTGCAGTGGTTCACTGTATGGGTTGTGGATGTTTATTAGAGGCGAGAAGCTGCTGTTTACTGGGACTCGAGCCCCTATGAAGGGACGGAGTCTGTAGGGGTTTGGGATGCCAACCCCAAAAACCTTCAGGACAGAGATGGAGAGGTGATATTAGTCTCTCACATACACACACACACACTTACTTCTGCTGACACTAGATATGCAAGTCATGTAAAAGAAGTGTTCATATGTTGGTCTATACCTGGTATGTAAACACTCCATGATGTGATGTATTAATAAATAAAGTGTTTTCTACATTCCCAACTACTCGAGCGAGAAACACAACATCAAATGACGTGTTTCCTCCTGGTGGAATTATCTGTTGATGAGACAGATGAAAGGTTAAGGCTTCTGAGAGTTATGAACAAACATTGACCAACAAATAACTGGGTAATAATCTCTAAGATCTTAACACCTACTTCAACACCAGACCTTAAAAAGGTCCATTACTATGAAAACTTTACAGCTACACTCTAACTTTAGCATTTTGGTGCAGACTGTGGTTGCAAGAGGTGACTGTTCAGTGGCTTTTGCCTCAGATTCCCCTAAATCATTTCCTGTCAGTTTAAAGTGAAACTAACAATCTACAGAAACAGCTACAAAAAAAGAATATCTTGTTGATTTCTCACAACAGGACATCGTGAGATGTTGCGCACTAATACATTTTACAGTCTGCAATTCAATTTTTGAATTGAAGACTAAAATTTGTGAAATAAAGGAGAAGATTTTGAGAGAGAGATTTTGTCTATTCTAGATGTAGAAAGCCTTTATAGAAACATGTCTCATGACAGAGGACTGAAGGCCTTAGGTTGTTATCTTCAAAACCACAATGACTTCGCTCCTACCCCATGTCTTTGTGATCTAGATTCTCATGTCCTGAAGTTGGTATTTTTTTTATACATTTTACATGGAAAAGCACATGGCCTTGCTTTTGCTTTGGTGATCTCTTTGCTATGATTAAACAAGATCAAACAGTTCCTTCAAAATTATGGCTTTCGTGCAAATGCAGAGGACAACGATCTAGTCATCCTCCTCAAGGCAACCTAACATATATAATAAATGTCTCCTTGCCTCACTGGTAAATTGTATGTGCAGCAATTGTGCCTAAAACGGTATTATCTGTAAAGGGGATCTTTACATGCTGTACAGAGAACATGATGTATTTGCAAAAAAATTGTGAAAAAAATAAAATGCTTTGGAGAAACATTGTGCTCTCAGGCAAACAACAAATCCGTCCTCATCCTATAGGCCTTCACTTCAGTGACTGTTATCATAGTTTTGAGTATGTCTGAGAGTTATTTTGGACCCATCCTCTTGGGACAATGCATCCTGTGAGTTTAAATGATGCTTTAAACTCACAGTGTACAGTACAGGATGCTTACTTTGCCTGGTGTGGTTTTACTGTGTGTTTATGTGTCTTTATACACTTTTATCTAAATAGATAAAGACTAGATGGAGACAAGGGATCACATGTTCCGGTGGCACATGTGATTTGCATCGGGACTTCCAGTGTATGCTGCTGTTTGCTTGCTTGTTGTTGATGCCTGAAGAAAGTCTCAGACTGAAAATATCTATTTGAGTAAAGCAAAAAAAAAAGGAGCAAATGGCACCTAAGAGAAAGGATGGGATGTGTTTCTTGATCACAGCCTCTTTTGTGTACAATAATTATACTAAAGCACTGATATTGTTTATAAATGCCTCACTGTTCAAAGTAACTGGAGGGACCAGTGATAATGAAATAAGATGGTAGAATCAACTCACGGCCATGTGACTTAAGATCAACAGGACAGTTTTTTTTTCTGTATTAACATGGCAATTCACATTTTCAAAAGTTCCTTATTAGACAAAGATCAAACTTGTTGTGACAAATGGGTTGATGACAAAAAGAAATTAGTGTTTACATTAGAGTGACATTAAGGTGATAATAACTACTTACCCTATTCTGGAAAAAGGATGCGTGAAAATGTGCTGTTGTTGCTGATATTGATATCAAACTAATTTCCTCTGAGCTAGGATTATGTAAATAAACTTTCTCCATTTTTGGCATTCCAACAGGCCTGTGAATGAAGACAAGAAACACTTATGAACAAGTGGATACATTGGTCAAAGCAACAACATACAAATTAACATATTTCCTAATTGTATAAATCTCTTTACACATCACATTAATGTGAATTCCTATGTGTTCTAGAAATATTTGCTTTTCCTTCAGGCTTGTGTCATTTCAAAAAATTGAAACTATAATTATAGAAGTTCCCTAACAGATGTAGCACGTGAACAGAAACTCTAATAAAGCTAACAATAGAATGACACTTCACACAACATGACACTAAAATCACAACCAGAACCTTCCTGTTTATCCACACCACAAGATGACTAATGATGGACTTGACGTTCCTCAAAGTAACCAGGAGGAGAAAAGGAGTACGCCAGTGGTTTTGCACGTTACGACCCATTATACTGCTCTTTTTTTATATACTGCTAATAAACATCCAAGGCATACCATAAACTCTTTGATTTCCTACCTTCCGGGCAGCCTGTGGCTTCTATCATTTCAATGTGGTATGAAAATCAACTCGCAGAGACTTGAAAGTTGGGGAGTTTTTATGATACTCCCTGATCGCAAATGCATAATTACGCAATCATAAACTTTGGCTACAGAATAAAGTCCATTAAATATTTACAGTGAAGTGTTCTTTTAACTGTCAACTGATTTGCACTTGCTGGGTTAAAATCTGAAAAACACCTGTCTGTGTGTTTTAAACAAAGTGAACAAAGAAGCGTGTGTTATGCCTCTGACACAAATGAGGTAGAGATAAACTACACTGCTTCTAAGTTTGAGTTTTTATGAGCTGATTTATTGAGTCTTATCCAACCCTGACTTCATTTCCAGCGTGGTATACACAGGTTGAGAATTTCAAGGTCTCTCTCTCATGCTCTCAAAACATTCACAACTGATAAGTGGATTCTTTATTGAGGAAGCAGGACAGGGGAGGACAGGCGGAGACAGCTGGGTTTCTCACTGTGAGCTAGTGTAGAGGTACCAGCCTCTCTGACGGCTACTGAATCATGTGCACTGTACCCTAGTAGGTTACACTTGAGTCTGGGTCGTAGTGCATGGGTGTACACTCGCTGTCAGAGAGGAATGTGGTGCAATAAGCCTGGCCTAGGTGAAATAAGGTGCTGGCTGAGGTTAAGAATATGTGGTTTTGTTAAGTGCATTCCACGAATTGCTATAATGCTTCTTCAGCAATCCATTTATTGTTGACAAGCTCAGGTCTGAATGAAATTTTAACTTGTGTTAGAGAGTAATAGCACATACTGACTGAGCAGCTGTCTGTTAATTATCCACTGGACATGGGATATGTTGTTTAATCACATATTAGACTAAGCTTTAGTAATTTAGTAAGTTCTAGTAATTTAGTTTTAAGGGCAATATATTTCTTCATTGATAACAGAAAAAAAAAGAACTGAAAATTATAAATAGTGTCTCTAACAATGTGAAATGGTGCAGATCAAACAACACAAAATGGTCAATTTGTGTAATAATACATATGAGACACTCACTGTTCGTGAAAGTCCAACATTGGAGGCTCAAAGCGTATAGGTCGGCAGTTCCCACGGTGAGGGGAAGTGCTGTGAGAGACAGGAAGATGTGACAGGAGGAACAGCAGGCTTGGAAAAATAGTATCCATGTTTGTGTGCATTTCAAACAAATGAGAAGCTAAACACACGAAGCAAGACACCACATTGTGCGCCCAGCCTTTTTTAACAATGCATTAAGATAGCCATGAGGCCACTCCCATCTGCAGCGGACTATTTCCATCTGGAAAATCTTCATGAAAATCCATAGACTGGAGCCGCGTTAAGAAACAAAATCAACCAGAGGAGATAAAAACGTGTCTCTTCTTGACACCTTCAGAGTGTGCTGTTTCTATTCCACGAAGGCGACGCTTTTGAACATCGGTTGGACGCGCCTGGTTGGAGGACACACACATTGACTCACCAAACCTGTTTAACAACAGGTGTATCTTAACAATAGACAAGGCCGTCCCCGAAGAGAAGCAACTCTTCTTTGGCGGAGGTAATATACAACAGAACAGTGTAATGAGAGACTTCATTTCAATCTGAAATCAGAAGTTCATCAGCGACGCCTGTGTGGCAAATTGATCTTCAAGTCATTTAATGTTTGAAAAGCAAACACCTGAATGACACATGATCATTGTTTTACAAAGAATGTACAGAACTATTCTTGGAAAAGTTAAGATGGCCACCAAGATATAACAAACATGGAAAAACTCCATCTTTGTACTTGTTTATCCATCCTTCTTTTGCACCGCTATTGATGTGATAGCACCTAACACCGTCCCCTAATACACCACTCAAATGTAATTACTCCAACATCACCCTGGAGTCAGACAATTTACCAGAGATCAATTTCACCTATTTACTACCAAGTCGACATGTACGGGAGCAGACAATGGCCATAGCAGTGCGCTCCAATAGCTGAGCTCACTGGAGACGGGATGGATTTCCATCCCCTGAGGCGCACAGAAATCCAAACAGAGACCCCGGACCATTCAGTGTTCCTCCTGGATAATCTGTGATCTACAGCCTGTCCTCACTTCTCTCATTAATATAACAACTACTGACAAAATTCTTGTGGGATTAAGGATTTAAATGTATCCTGGCTGTGAATTCAGTGTGGCCTTTTGCTTAGTGCTTCACAGCTAATGTGTTGAATGTCAGTGTGTAATTGGAGTAGCCAGGGGAGGGGTGTGGGGGGGGGGGGCTCTACGTCTTGGCCTCAGATCTGCATATGTCAGGCTAACCTTAGGACGAGTGCATTAAGAAAAAACAAAACAAAAAAAAAAACTGTGATAGTGAAAAGCATTTTCATTCCTGTGCAAGTGACTAGCATGTTGACAACTTTCTTTACAAAAGAAGAGTACACTGAGTAACAGGGAGGAGATAATAATTAACAACAGAAATAGGAGCATTTCCAAGCGCTGCACACAGACGACTAACCCTGGATGATCGAGGAAAAAAAGGGGAAGTTCAACATTTTAGAAACCCTCTGAAACAACACAGTCGAACAGCAAAGTACCCCGTCCTCCCCCCCCCCCCCCCCCCCTCCTCCCCCACAACTCTGTTGAGGGAGTGGTCATGCTATGCCCGTGCAAGATAACCCTTTTATGGATTAGAACACACTGTACAAACAGTAAAGGCTCGCTGTATGCTGCACTCAGACAAAACACACATGAGAAAAGTTAGGACAGAGTAGCTGTGTTATTTGGAGGCTGTCAAACAAAAACATGACCTGTCTTTTACATGTTTCCTGCCTTGTTGTACTGAGGTGGAAACAATGTATACGCGTTTGAGCCGTTCTACCTGTTGGACAAATAGCCGCATTTACTGTACAGCCAGTCACACAGTAAAAGATAGTTCCCTTGTTTTTATTGGTAAGGATCAATCTGTGTATTAGCATTGTAGATGACTCATTACACGGTTCTTAGAAAGTTTTTATAGTCTTCAAAGCACGAGGACTTAAGACTGTAATGTCAGTCTGTGATTGACAGGAGAAAGCAAACAGTAACTTCCCCAAAGCACTCTTTTGTCAGCCATGATTGCATCTGCATTCACTGACTGTGAGGCAATGTGGCCTAACCGGGGACACTTGGCAGCACCAGAGTTGAGGCTCCATGGTGGTCTTGGTTGAAGTAATCAAAAAAACACAACCATCTGCCAGTCTGCTCCTCTTAGCCTCATCGGTGTGGGTACAAACTCACATGTCCACGGCCTGCCTCTCTAAACTCTTCCAAGTATGTAGGTGTGGCGAGAGAGGAGAGAGGCACGCTGCGGTCTGGTCGAACAACAGAGGCGCTCTCGGTGACACAGACTAAGCAGTTTCCCTGACAACTAATGTCACTAACGGCATATGATTGACAGAGCTGACGGGGGGACTCGGTGCATACGTGTGTGTGATCTCAGGATGAAATTTGTTGCGTCTCTCTTTCTCTAATGGATTTCATGCTACTTAACCAACCTTGTAACAGCAGTTAGTATGGTTTCAAGTTCTTGCCTCGTAGGCTCTGGCAGCTTGTGATTATGATGCTCAGGCTATTTATTTTTGGTTGATACTTTGTAGCCTGCCAGATGTAATAAAATGCCTGCCTAGGTTCATTATCCCTGACAAATAACCTTTTTGTACTTGCTTGCTCACATGACCACAGTGGCTGATGATGCATTTGCAAATTTGTTACAGTGCAATTTCAGCAGCATATTTGTTGTTAACTGCTTTGTTTGTGAATGTTTAAAGCTAGAGGCACAATGGAGTGTGCTGTAGAAGATTGGTATTGTTTTGCCCTGTCATTTCAGTTCAAGAAGTCCTTAGGCTATGCTTACACTCTCCACTTTACGTTTACGTTGTAGTAACAGTTAACAAAAGAATGCGATCCAGTAGAGCAGCACACATTACAGCCTCAAAATTCACCAGCTGAATCAGCTGTTATAGTCTCAACTAAATTTGAGCATAATAACTTATACAATATTAGAATCTACTGTACAGGTGTTTTTATTAGATTGTGCTATATTATGCCCACCCAGGTGTACATTATACTGTATATGCTCAATGTATATAATATACAACAGCAGCACTCTCCTTCCTGACTACACCCACACTTGGATAGTGGCATTTAAATACATAAACATCTATTTGATGAGGGTTCTGGTGGAAAAGAGGGGAGGACATTTCTGAAATGACTTACCTTTGTTGATGATATAAACTAAAATCAATGTCGGAGTCAGCCTACAAAAAGAACAGAGACATACATGATCATTTAAATATGATTTAACTAGGCATTACATTATTACATTCAGAGGTAGTTTGATTTGTAAACTAAGTAAATGACTTTATTTTAACTTCTTGCTCTATAATGGTGTAAATGTTAGTGGTTAGTAGCAGTACAGTTTTCAAGATGAACAAAAAAGAGGAAAGAAAAGCAAAGGCACTTACCTGTAAAAGGCCTCCCTCACCAAAATGTAGAACTTCTAGTATTGTGTCTGACTGAATGAATGCTGTGAAGAAAACGATAGGAAGACTACATAAGTATCAGCAACATCAAAAAGGAAAAAACACTCTGCTTCTAATTTCAGCTTCTAATTCAGTATGAATACTGAAAGAGAGAATGACAAACTAAATACACTGACATTTTTAACTGTTTGCCTGTCACTGAGCAAGCTACCAAGATGTGATATATTTAAATTGATTTACATAGCAAAGCAGAGGGTGCACTGTCAAGATTCAGGTTGGACGGCAGCAGCCAAATGTGTCATAAATGAGCTGAAGTGTGGTGGCGAAAAACTGTTGCAGAATCAAAAATCATTTAAAACAGCTTTCTGCTATTAACTACTGCACCCAAATATCCAAAGTAAAAGGTGCCTGTTATCAGTGATTACATCTTCCTGAACAACAAAGTAATATTAATAAAGATAACTCCCCACTTGAACTTTAATCTCTTGTACTCTCAGAGCAGACAAGAGACAGGAGAAATATTCGTCTTGAGATCTGAGTTCACTCGCTGCTCTGCTCTAAGTATAAGTCTGATGTCTTATCTATGTTATACCGAGGACGATTACTTTATGTACTGTCAATACAGGACACGCTCATGTGTTTCTGCATGTTATAATCAACTTGAACAGCCTGCTATAAAAGGACGAACCTAAGGCAGTACACCCTAATATTCTTGAGTTGTGTGTGAAAAAGGGAGTAAATCCTTAGTAATCACACAATTATCAACAGGATTTTCAAGACTGGTTCAACAGATATGCAGGATGTTTCTTGCATGAACTCTCATGTTACTCACTCCTGATGAGTCTACAACCGAAAATTCAACTCACATTTATTACTGCTTTCACTCTAATGAGAAGCTTTTCACCTGACACCACCGCTGAAATCCCACAGCTTGTGCTGCAAGATCAACCTTCACAGATCGTGTTCACAGCCCACTTTAAGCAGGGAAGCCTGTTATTATGTTAGGCATGTATTGACAAATGAATATACTCCTGCTGGCTGTGAACCTTGTTTTACATTAAACCAACTCAGCAGATCCAGATCATCTTATCACTTAATGCAACGTATCACAGATCCATTATCTTTACAGATTTCACTACAGGTACATCACACGGCTCACATTAGAGCTCTTCTTCCATGGGTCAGCATTTGTTCACTTTTTTTTCAGTAATTTTGTTGAGTTTTTCCAAACTCAATTCACCCTTTGTGTTAGTATGTAGTGGAATGAAAGTAGTTTCCTTACTGTATCACAGTGGATTGATACGACTGCATATTGTGAAAGTTAAAAAGGACTAGAGCATGAATGCAAGATTGCGCAGTTAAAAGTATTTTCCGTTTGGATCATTACTTCTTCTTGTTAACCAGCACATAATTTAGAATTTGCTCAATACTCACATTATTTTTAATACAACAACGAGAGTAAGTAGAAACAGATGTGATCATTGCAAAAGATAGCCAGGAAGGTAGCCATGTTAACAGACCAGTGTGTAGACGGAAAACATTGTATTTCGGAAACACAGTTCACTAAAAAACGTGTGAGAGTAAGACAAATAGTGTAAAGTCACTATTCAAAACAAACAAGTTAAAGCTCTAAATGTCTGATCTATTAGTGCTCAATCTGTCGAGAACATGCATTAACAGTGTAGCTGTTGGTCGACTGTAGATTTATTTCGGGTTGCCAACTAAAAGGAAGCAGAAGTTGTATCCTTATTCTCCATTAAATCACATGCCACTTCTCCTAACGTGTGCCTGTGTAAATCTGTACAGACAGTTTCAACAGTGAAGCATAAAAACAGCAGCTATCTCTGTCATAGTTAACCGTGACTCTCTTTGCTAAGCTTGCAGTGTTGACGTTGGTAGAAGCGTGACAGTTTCTTTTTCACGGCTTTAACTAAATACTCCTTTATAAAACTCAAGTGTATTTCTTTTAAGATAAAGGCTTGGGGTTGTGTTGCAACCGTTTGGTACCAATGTAAACAATTTATAGGCACCAGACACGTTTTTCGAAGTTGGCACAGCCTATCTTGTACGTGGACGAGGAGACTTGTCACTGTGACCCGACACGATCAGCAGACCTGACTGCTGGATGAATAACATGCGGACTGATCATTTGGACTGATCAGTGCCAAGCTGGAAACAACCCAGGGTCAAAATCAAAACGCTCGGCCACGTTTACAGATAACAGTCATCTGACTGTGCCCAGGCACTGACTTCAACTGAGTCCAGTATGAGGAAGGCAGACAGTGTTGTCGTTAATGTTAACTATATACACAGTATGCAGTCACACAGTAGCTGGTGTAAGATAACATAAATAGTAGCCATGATGCTAACAAGCAGCCCTTTCCGTCCCTGACTGGTATTATTTGGTATGTTTGCCTAACTTAGCCATATATGGAGGGGTGACAACATGACAACAAGCTACAAACGGAGCTAACGTTTACTGTAACGTTAAAAGGCCACATACAGCTAACCTAACTGACGGCGACACTTTCATTTTCAGCTAATGTTATGAAAGAATTTCTAAAAAATGCAGCCCTCTCCAGCTTTAAGTGGAAATTCGTTAATGTCACCAAGAGATAAGTACATTTAACAGTGTTAACGAGGAGTTAATGTTAGCTGTGATAAAGTTGGCCCGCAGAGGTAACCTCAGTGTCTGCGGAAGTTAGCGCTACAGCTAATGCGGACGTAGCCAGCTAAGTTACAAACCTTGTTTATTCGCCCGCGTCGTGTGAATAAAAGCAATAAATAACATCCTCAATAATCCGACACATGATGTTCTTGTTCTTGTGTGTGAGTGGCGATGACTCTGGGCTCTTTCGTGGCTCGCCATGCCGCAGCTCTTTCTGTTAGGATAACCAGCGAGCGAGTGTGCGGACATGCCAGTGTAAACCTCCGCTGACTCTGTCAATCATAGCCGTGAAGGAAAAAACTCCAACTCCAGCGAGCAGCTAACTACTGAGCAGGACGTTAGCCTCTGTTCTTCCTCTGCTGCTTCTCTTCCTCTTCCGTTTTGTTTGTGTGACACGCACACAGCGGTGTATACTGCAGCCTGCTGCAGCGGAGTGAGCGCGCCTCTTCAGCCGCTCTGCGGTCACTGCTCAACCTGCAGACCAGCGCTTACATCCGCAAAAAGACACACTTTGTCCTTTCTTGCTGTTTTGGTTTTTGCCTGCTTCATATTAGTGCAGGCTGTTTGGTCACCACGTCTCTGAGAAGCACCGGTGGCCTATTTACTGTCATGTACCGAGGGATCTAATTATATCGCACCATAAATTATAATGTAACGACCATTAAATAGGTCAAATGATTAATTTGTACTCTCTACATTTTTTAACACAATTTATATATCATTTTTTAACAATGACTTTTCATCAGTGGTAACTATACACTCACTCAAGTGCTGTGCTTGTACAATTTTGAGGTACTACTTTATACTTCCATTTTACCACATTTCAGAGGGACATATTGAAGTTTTGAATCCAAGTCAGCAGCTCTCAAACTTTTTCACGTCAAGTACCCCTAAACTGACTAAAACCACAGACCCCCATCTGCTGAGATTTTTGCTTTTAGATGTTTTATTACAGAAAGTATATGGAACCCATAACCAACATAGCCATACATTCTATCATTGTGTTACTTCTGGATGGAAGTATAGTGAAAATAAATTATTCCTCTTTTTGCTGGGCACCCCCTGGAACCCCCTTAAGGACCCCGGGAGGTACCAAGACCCTACTTTGAGAACCACTACATTAGACAGCTTGTTAGTAGTAACTTTGCAGATTCAGATTTTACACATGAAAATATGTTCAGGATATAAAATATTTGAGGGAGGAGCACTGCACACAGACTTGTTTGTTTCATCGACTTCTTTATTTAAACAGCATTGTGCTGAATCAAAGCCAAACATTTGGACTTATGCTTTCATCAGGGGCCAAACAGGAACACTGGGTTGAAAACCACTTTTTATATATTTCCAAAGATTATAAAATATGACACAATATAATGGATTAAAGCACCAAGTACTGCACAAAGGGGTTACAATTCACTCAACCCTGATCAGCCTCAAGATTAACATTCTGTTTGTACATTAATACATTGGCAATAACAGTCAAATAAAATAAAACATATATAATAATTAGACCTCTGATATAGGCAACCCTGCATCATAAGCACTTTTACCTAAGTAACATTTTAAATGCAGGACTCTCACATGTAGTGTATGTTTATATGATCATTTTTGCTAGTTTTATTTAATTAAAAGACCTGAATACTTCATCCACCACTGCTTTTCAAGCCTCTGATTCAGTTTTAGCCATCTCTATCTGATCTCTTTGATTTGATCGTTACTTCTTGTTTATTTGATTGGATTCCCATTAGCTTCCCTCTCCCATATCTTTGCTAATCTCTTATAATCCTTGGTCCAAATAGTGAGATAAAAAGGGATATAACAAAAGCAACTAACATCTATATAGGCCTCAAACAGGATCAAGGAATTTGAATCAAATTAAATCGACAGAAAACTCAAATACATAATAATCAAGATAAATGATACAGCACATGGTCACTGTGGGAGAATGAAAGACTGGTGGTTAATGGTTGATAGCAATACAGTCAATGATTGCTGACAGTGAAATTTATGGACAAAATTTAGGAATAACCAAGATAACGTGAGACCAAGGAACCTATAAAACATGATAAGCCACGTTGGTCTTGAGGATATTTAAACGTTCCTCAAAGTTGATGGTAGTTCATCTGGTAGTTACTGGTAGTTTAGTGGTGGTTACTGGTGGTAACTGGTTCCTTTCTATGGAGCCTCTGTATATAGTCATGTAGTAAAAGGTTTGGCGTTGCGCTTTAAAGAAAGTTGATCTATATTGTGAGTTAGAGTTAAGTGTCTCTAAAAACGTTGTTGAAGAAGAGCAACTGGAGTGTGATTTATTCTTGACTGAGAGCCATGACACCCTATTAATGTCTGCATTACTGTCAGTAGAATTAGTACAGTATGGACAAAAACAAAGTAATTTGGCTCGAAGGACTGTTTATAAACCATATCACTCATAATAAGATAAGACTAACAAACTTATTACTTCTTTGATAACTTCATGGGTGACAAAGGTTGGATATTTCCTGTTGAGTGCAACACAACACCTCTTCTCATTCACACAATAATCTGTCAGTATGTTTTTACAAAGACAGAAGAGGATCAACACTGACTTTCTCTAGTTTGGATTCTTGTTTAGAGCTGCTGTTACCGCCCTGTTACTGATCCACACAGATTTAGATTTGTATGTGTAGGCTACAGTATTTAAAATAATGTTGTTTGTTTACTGCTCATAGTGCATAGCTGTCAGCTGAATAAGAGATACTTCAGTTAACCCATTAGGCTTTACAGATAACATTACAATTAGGTGGTGTTACACGTTGCTTCTGTTTATGACTAACAAAATAATACAGTTTTGGATTTTATTAGTCAAACTGAAGATTTTGGGAATGTCCAATGGAAAAATTACAAACTTACGTAAAGAGGTGCATGTCTGAAAGGGAGTAATGCAGTAGTAAGTGAGTGAAGCAATAAAAAAATGTGTAGTCTGTCATAATCACACATTGATACCCAAAAATAGAAACATCAGTCAATTAGAAGTACTGGTCCAGCTATTATTCACCAGTAAGCATGTTAGATAACAGTAGCAAAGTCAAATAATTGGATAAATATGACAAGTGATTTTTAGGAAGTAAATGATGCAACAATTTGCTACTTTGACATCAGTAAGGCCCAAAGTAGTAGTAGAGGATAACTAAATAATGGAAGTCCACTTCTTTTTACATGAGTAGAACTGTAGATCTGTGTTGGAAATGACAATAGGTGTCATGTTTGTAAGGCAGTAGCTGAAAATTTAACCAAAAAAAGCTATGAGTTTCAGGGTTGTTTACAATTTGCTGCTGTAACTGATGGACTGATGGATGAAGCCTTGGGGAAGCTAGAGAGCAGGAGCTCTGACTGACAGTAATATGTACATCGCTGGAGGGCTGTAACTAAGAGAGAAACAGTCAAAGCACGCCTTCTACTAACTTTGATGTGAGCGAACATTCGAGGCAGATCATCTTACAGCACAGAGGAATGCTCTCAGTCAAGTTTGTGTGAAGCAAACATCCATTTAGCAGAATGCCCTAAACTGAGATGTGAGTTCATTTAAGAGCTGATTTATTGCTGTCTGTCATCTCTCAAACAAGCTTTACATTACTTATGAAGAGAATAAGGAGTTGGGGTGGTTTTGAATTCATAGCATGCACATGACACATCAAACACTTGCTTGTTTGGACAAGTGTGTTTACATTAAAAATGTCACACAGGTGTATAGGAGTGAAAGGCACTCTGCTTTGTCTGCTGAGTCTAACAATGACTCACACAGTGTAAAGCACAACCTGGTGTGATGAGTGTTTGAGGTTATACAGGGACAGACTTTTGAATTGCTTTTGATTGGGAGAAAAATGTTGATTAATCATATCACACATTTAATGTAGAGGTATCATTCTTAAATTTGTATGACAACAAAAATGGCACTTTAATAGCTTCCCTCTGTAAGTACACGTAGCTTAAAACTGGCAAGAAAACAGACACTGATGTTGTTATCTTTGAGTATGTGTTCAAAAGATATCTTTAAGGGTTAATGGAGATTTTGGCTGACATTTTGAGTTGCCATGCAGGTGTCACTAACCACAACGACTGCATTACATACAGTAGGTGTGACAGTTCCACCACCCTGCATTTGCATGCTGGCTAACTGAAACTAACTGAAATGGAGCCGTTGTTAGTGCTTCTCATGCTATAACAAGTCAAAATGTCACTGTGAGAAAAGTCTATTATAAATTTATAGAAGCTATTTCTATAGGGACTCACTGCCGGGCTGGTGAGAGCAGTTTCTGAAGCTTCCTGCAGAGGGCAGAGGTGTAATAAAATCTCCACTATTGACTGATGGAAAGTTCACAAAGGCCTTCTCTGTGAGCTGCTCTGTAACACAATGGACATATATTATTTCTAAGATATTTCCATTAGCATTTTATCAGAAAACAAATGTACATTTGAATTTGAGACAAGGATTATCTGTATTTTAAATTGAGACACAGAGTGTGGGATATTTCTTAAGACGAGAAGGTGTAAATAGCTTGATGTGACTTTTAATAATGGACAAAATCTGATTAAAGGTTACAAAGCATTAGATTTTTTAGTTTAATACCATAATCAGTTTGATTAACACAGGTGTGTATGAGCTAATATTACTGAGAGGATGCTGAGAAGAAAATGTTTTATCAACTGCTACATGGGACTAACCAACACATGTAGCCTTTTTAACAGCAGACATTTTTAACTTGTCATAACATAAAAAGCGAAGGTGCCACTTATAACATTTATGGTGGCTTCGTTTCATTCAAGTGTCTCAGTAAGCCCAGACAGTGTGACAGTGAGCCAGCATGCACAACATCAACACAGAAATAGAAGTAACTAATTGGAATCATTAATTTAATCATTTACACCTGCGTAAATGTCAAAATGTCCTCTGTGAAAAGGGTTTATTGCAACAAAAACACTGACTAATTACACCTAATCATTCTCAGCTGCTCATAACTGACTGTGGCAAACAGTGCTAATCATGTTAAATTCCATCAGCACAATTTATTATAATGTTATGACATGATAATAGTTTATGAGATGAACAGTATTTTTTCAAAGGCTCCTTGCAGCTCTTTCTTTACGTCTGTGATGCAACATGCTGATACTCCGAGCATCATTTATTTGTGGACGTGCTTGTTTTATGTGACCTCAATTATTGCGAGCTCACTCATTCACATTCACTCTGATTAGACCCTGTATTCACTCTTCACAGTGTCGCTCAGCAGCCTCATGTGGTGCTGCAGAGAATTCAGAATGAATTTCAGGCAACAGAAATAACATACTCCTGTAATCATGTAATGCACATGTTATTGTGAAGAAGTGTGAATGTAAAGGTGAGCACACATGGACACACAAATACTTGAGCTGTCGAATGGTGATTGCATGCGGGAACAGCATAAGTGTAGCTGATTACAGCACAGGTAAAGATTACTGCACTATTATAGTAATATGAAAACAAACAAAACAGGGAAACAAACAGTAATGAAGACAAGTGCTTCTTTTGCAACACAAATTTAATATTATTTATGTACGGCTTCAGAGAGAGGAGAGTTTCAGATGTTCCTCGTGTTTGGCATGACGTCTAGTAAAGGCTCACAAATCACCACTTTTGTCCTTGAGGTTGTTATAGCAACCCTGTGTTAAGTGTTTGGCGGGGGATAAATCGTCCCCTCCGTTTGGAATAAAACAATGACAAGGTACAAGTAATCATCTCCAGCATCTGATGAACAAGGTACAACTCATCAGCACAAGAGGACTCACAGCACTGCTACAGCCACTTAAAATGATACTGCAGTGAGGACACACCTGACTGCCTACTTATTATGTATCCTGCGCTGTAATATCACTGGCATGCATTGCATATTTAGTCCATTTATTTCATTAAAAATATAACTTCATCTTTGGATTTTTTTTAGTTTAGCTTATATTTAAGATACACAGATTGTACATATTTCTGAAGCCTCCTTTTTTTTTTGGTGCTCTGACACTGTTTTGATTCACTGAATTATCAGGAAACCAACACTTCCACACACTTTGGATCTCCAAGCACATTTCAAGGATGGGACAGTCTGCACAGCAACAGTGCACAGTGATGTGTTTGTTCTCCATATCCTTGGACACACATTGGCCAGATTCACATACAGAGGCAGCATTTCCATTTAAGGGTCTCATGAGTGACTACTTAACATATTTAAAGGATACTTTTAGTGATATTATATATTTATCTTATTGTCGACAAACCCAATGAAATGACTAAAAACAGCAACTAATAGATCCTACAAACATTTTTCCTGTGTAGCCAAAGCCTGATTTATCTTAGCGCTCTGTGCCATAGAGCTGCATTGTTATTCATTTAACTATTAAAAACACATCAGTCCCTGTGACAAAGTGGGTGAGACCCCGACATTTGTCCCCATTACATTTGGTATTTCTTTTCATACTTGTCATTCGTTTGTTTAGCCAGTTTATGTAGCAGTGCTTTCACATACTTTTGTTTGTGTTTAGCATTGTTGTTATATTAACATTTACATCTGTATTTCTGGTTTAATAAAGACGAACAAGTATTTAAGTTCACTTATTGTTTATTAATTTAAGTCCTGAGTTTCTTGAGTTATAGGTTAGCTTGTGTTTCTTACCACACATACCATGCTTTCCAGGAGTCAAAGGAGGAGTCACACAATGACTTCCTGCTTTTAAACTCTTGTTGACATCACCAGTGATGTCATGGGTTAGACCAAGTATGGGGGGGTTTATTTTACTTAGGAAAATGTTTGGTTTAGTATCTATAAGATTTGTTCTTATTTTGGCTTGTAATGAGGATTATGTGGTTGTGTTAACAATGTTAACTGATACAAGTAGCATTGTTGTTTACCTGTCATAGGTGGGGGAATGAAACACTCCTGCAAGAAGGATGGTTCTGCCTACATAGATTGGAGGGCATATTTACAGGAGAGTTGTTGGTTTGAGACAGAGCAGAAATGAAAGGATGTCTGTGTAGCTGTGTACACATGAGCATTCCTAAGTTTGAGTTGTCCCAAGTTAAGCCAAGTCAAAAAGTTTTGGGTTTTTTTTTGGGGGGGGGGGGGGGGGGGGGGTTGTTGTATGTTTTTGGTCACATGGGTCAGAATAAATCACATTTTTTTAGTAATTCAACAAGTCACTGAGTCTGCCTCCTACCACCTTCCTAGCCACTCTGGTCAGGCTTCCCCACAGTCCCACAAACACTGTCTTACTGCTGTAAATATTTGCTTGTGCATCAAATCTGTGACCGAAAATAGTCCAACAAAAACACCATTTACTCCAGTTGTTTCAGGAAATTGAGTTTTTTTTTTAATTATGTGTTCATGACCAGTTTTTAAATGTTCACATCTTCAGTAGGAACCAATGGGCTTGGGGCTGTGTGCCATAGACAGAATATCACTGTATTCTTTACAGCAGCTATCAACAATATTTTGATATGAACAATGGATCACATGACTACTTGTATGTGAAAGGGGTTGTTAGTAGTGGTGAACCCAAAGAAAATTAGGCCACTGTTTTCAGTGAAAAACTCCAATATCCCATTGTACACTATACCTGTCCAGCACAAAACTGCAAAGGTAGTAACTAGCTAGTGAACATAGTGGAGCATTTAGCAGCTAAAGTTCCCTCAGGAGTCGGTGGAGACCAAAGCTAAAAGGAGTTTAAATATTGGACTCACATTGACCAACTGGCCAGAAACATGAATCAAAATTAACACTCATGTTGCTTTGTGTCTGCTGGATGTGTAAATGTGGACAACTGTTTGCAACACGTTAGCTATATCAAATATGTCAATTATGTGTTTAGAGCTTCTTTCCTCTGGTCCCAAGTGGCCAAAGAATCAGTTAAGGCAGGTTTAAATAAGTCAGATCATCAATTGATGAACTCTGGCAAATTGGGCAAATCTTCTTCCATCCATCAGCGGTCAGTCTCCAGACATTATACTCATTACAACTCAGGATTTTGCAGAGAAAATACATAATCTGATGGGATTTGACTGAGCCTATGCCTAAAAACATAAAAAGCACACATTTTCATTCTGTAATGAACCTCTGAATTGCTGCCCAAATCTTGATTTTTTCCAGCTATTCAAATATTTGAATTGTAATTCAAATAATCAGCAATACACTTTGTTTATCAGGCTAATTCTGTGGTGTGTTTTGGTACTTCAGCCGCTGCACACAAACCCAGCCCTTCTCCTTTCCTGCTGTCCGCTGTTGTTGTTCACCTGCTCTCTGATCATGACCACATCCTGGCCTCATGCCCGTTGTACAGCTTTGCCTTGTTGTCCCGTGGTGCTCTGCATCTTCTGCATGATCAATGACAATATCAAGTCCATACTTGATCTAGAGTGAGTATACAAAAGCAGACAGACCAGGTGAATACAGGCATACGCCACAGTGCTTAATTAATTTACTACATTTACTCCACGTTATACTCTGTGCATTTAAAGTTGAGCTCACAGCGAGCGTGCTGCCAGCTGGTGATCGGTCCCGATTAGAGACTCATCACATCAGTTTGGATGCAGCTCATTGTTGAATGGATGAGGGTTACAAATGAAGGGGATGCAGAGTCTGATTGACTTGGAAATGCATGAGGAAGCCATCATGCAGGACACAATTGTTGCACTGTGTCATGGTGCACTCTGGGAAAGCCAGGGTTTAGGATACGGTAATTACCATGTGCCTTCTGGCAGACATGTAAAGAGGCTTTCAATAGATCTCTATGCACCTGGAGCCGATCCTAAACCTAATGAGGTTTGGAGAAGGGGAGAGTGATTGGTTGGCTGCTTCTTGATTTTTTTTCACCACAGCAGCATTCAGTTAAAATTAGGCACTCAAAAAATTAGTAGTATTAGCTTTATGCTACTTCATCACTAAAAATAATGTTTCATCCATGGCAATTGATTTGAGGTAGCCCAGACTCTCACATAGACATTTATATCATCTGCTAAAAACTACTCAGCTCTGTAACCACTGAATCTAAATTTCATCTGATGGTCTTCTCATATAATCTCTAGTAATCTTGCTTTTAATTTGACAAGCTTACATTATTAATTTCTAGTTGACATTGTGGGTGTATGTGATGTGCTACTGTGTGTAGCTTTGTATTTTGTATACTGTGTCCTGTGTGTTTTTTGCTTTGTACTGTTTGCTATTGTGCTGTTATATTTTTTATTTGTAAGGGACTGCAGATGAAAATTAGTTTTAAAGCTAACTCTGGTGCAGTACATCATATGTTAACATTTATGTTTAAAACCGTATTGTCCCAATAAATACAATACAATATAATTTCCAGAACTTTCCCCAAAAAGAAAAAGATCCAAGTCATATATTCAGATTTTTGTGTCAGTTTCACTATGATCACAGCAATTATCCAACACCTACTTAAGAGGACACTTACAAGCTTCAACATGTTGCATTCAAAGTAAATTTAGGAGTAAATTCAAGTAAATTCCACATATTGAGAAACAACATGTGGAGAATCATATAGAAATTTGGCTGTTAGTGTCCACAGAGACTCTGTATACTGTATAAGCACCTTTTCTGTATATCCAGTACACTGTTTCTATTAATGGATTGCCTAAACCCACTCTCAGTGAGGACAATCCTAAAGTCTATTACGGTGCTAATTCCCTCCAGTTTGAGATGACTACAGATGCACAAAAAAAACAACATCATCAGAGTTTGCAGCAAAATTGTCCACATATGAATTACAAAGTTGATTTTTAGACCAGATTCTTGAAATATCTCAGTGAATACAGGAAAGTCAAAAACCACATGCCAAATTGATGACCATAGGTATAACTCAGAGCAGCTGGTGTCTGATTGTTTGTGAATTTGTGGCAATATTTACACAAAAGGGAAAATGTTCTACAAAAGTGGCACTTTGCTTCAAGAGACCACATCCATGAGGGGGTATTAGGTGGCTGAAATAGGTACTCAAGTCTAAGCTGGGATTAGCAGCGCAGCTCCGTATATTGCCAAGGGATTTCTCTTTTAACCTTACGCCTTTATGGTGGTGGTGGTGGTGGGGGGTGGGGGTGGGGGGAGGCACACTGTGACAATGAGCTGATGGTGACAGGGGAAACATTGTCATGTATAGGATGCTTTTCTCTGACTGCCCTAACTCACATTATTGCTCAAGTGACTAGTGTCCATTTGATACTGCCATTGAAAAGCTATATTACGGTGGATACATCATCTGTCACATCTCATGCTGACATATATTAAGATATAATCTTGGTGCAACAGCAGGTGATCAACAGGTCTGTTTCTGTCATATGAGAACTTGTATGATGTAAAAGAGAAAAATATGTTGCCTCAACTTTGACCAGTTGTTACAAGCATATTTTAATAAAGTAAAGATGAACTTACAATATGGGGGGAAAAAGATATTTTCTTTATGAGAAACTTTTCATTTTCACTCAAATTGTCTCTCTGAAATAATTAGTTTGGATTAGTTTAACTCAACTGAATTAATATGCTGTAACTGTTTCATTAATATTTAGCTTTTAACTGCACACACAGCATATATAATTTTATTTGCTTACTTTAGAGTTTATTTGCCACCGTTATTATTTATCATCCCTACATTTTTCATTTTTGCCTTTTGATTGGTAGATATGAAATGTATTTCATGATCTCTGCAGTCATGTTTGTGTGTGTGTGCTGTGAGTTGGGGATAGTGATGACAGGACTCCTCCCCTTGTCTGATGTGGGACCTGTCAGCTCAGTCTCTCCTCTCTCATCCAGCTCAGCCGCTGCTGCCAATCATGGACAGCCGGTAACGATACTTTTTGGTGACGCTGTGCGCGGACAAAAGGGATCGGAAATATTTCGCTGGAGATAATATTACATTTGTGTTTGGAAGATGGATTTATACAGAAGCAACCAGAGAGGAACTACTTGTTTTATCGTTTTGCAAAACTCATTGTGAGAAGCTTCATCCAGGTGGGTCATCAGCCAACAGCGTTTATTCTGCCATCAGAGACTTCGAGATAGTTTGAATTTCAGATCTAATGGTTAAAAGAAAAATATGTATCACTAAAACCTCCCTGACATATTCATGTAGAGATTTAATCAATCGGTTTCTGTCGTTCTTGAGTTTTAGATGCTATGCAGTTTATCACAGCAGCAGGTGAATGATCGGAGATGCTCAAATATTCCACTGACACCTGTCAAGGCTTTTATATGTTTTGCTCAGGGTATGATGTTGAGGCAACTTATCACTGAGCTAAAATGCTAAAAGGGTTGGCTACAGGGACAACACAGAAAAATGTAAACACGCATGCTCATATTATAAAGCATAATCAAATACTGGAATTCAATGTGACTCATAAGGTTATTTTAAACCTTTAGCAGATGCCAAATATCCAAAAAATAATGTGTTAGTTACACAGTGCATGCAGGAATATAGCCAAGGCTTATTAAAATGTGTGTATTTGTATGGAGAAACTACCAGTCTATTGAAAATCAGCATCAAATCACCATATCATTTTACATGTGTAACTGGCTTTAATAAGCGTATTGAGCTATTTCTTTAAAGAAAACCAGATAAAGCTAATGGATGCACAACCTCACCACAAGTCTCAAGCCTCTTAGTGGGTCTTGACACCTGTGTGCAGCAGGACATCTAATCTCCAGGAACAAAACCAGCAATAATGTAAACTATGGTTCTGATTTTAAAGAGCAGTTCATTATACACCATTATACACCTTTATACACCGACTAGAGAGCATTGTTACATCAGTATATTTTAAAAATGTTCAAGAAATTTTCAGCATTGGCAGATAATTCAGAAGCTGTTATTTTGCAAATTTTGGGATCAGATTCAAATATCAGATGTTAGTCAGGCTCAGGTTTTGTGCATCAGTAAATTCAGTTCCTGTAAATAGTCACTGGATAAATGAACATATTATAAAGGTATTTTTATGAATTTGTGGTATAATTGAACCAAAAACCTTAATATGTTTTTCTCTCCAAGGTGTTCATTGTAAATATGGATTCTCTGGATGAACAAAACTACAGTGTGGTTCAGAGATGATGATGATGATGATGTAACTCATGTTTAGTGTACAGAAGCAGCGTTGGGTTTACCTTTAGTCATCCTTCAAGCACACAGCTTCAGGATGATTCTGTCAGTGTGATTTAATTTGGTGGGGGTTGGTTAACTCCTTGGTATTAGTACTAATCTACATGTCTGCACGTGTTACAAACATTGGTGTTCCCCAGAGATCCGTGAGTCATTATTTACCAGCAAATTGCTGAACAAACAAATATATATATATACATATATTATAAATATATTATTTCAGGCAAAAAACCCATTAAAACTGTGACCCTTTTAGAATCTTAATTTGGTAGGAAATTCCCAAAGGATGAACTATATCAGAACATAACATTTTTGTAAATGTAATTCCTGGAGACTTTACAGGATCATATGGTAAGGCTGATTGGACTGTTTCTTCAGACTGTACCTTGAAGTGAATAGAGTTACTGTCCTCAGCCACGTACAATTGAACCTGTTCTTTAAGTGGTGCCCTAATAGACTTAACCTGTTGTATACATGACTGAACATAGCAACTCCACTCTAACCATAAGCCATAGCTTAGTTATTTTAAAAACCAGCTGATCACAGAGTGCTATTACCAGAGATCACAGACCGTTCACAGAGAGAGGGCACTGATCCTGTTTAGTGTTAAGGACATAATGAGGATGTATTTTTAGGTGCTACTCTCTGACAGAGAGTGAAGAGTAGTGTTCAGTAAACACATCAACAACATGTCTCTCACAAGTGATATTTGGGGAGTTTTATGGGAATAATGAGCAGTGATTAAAGGCAGCATACATGTGTGTTTTGCAGTCATTTTCCAAGTATGTCACTGGTCTCTAAAAAGCATAACAAAGCACGTACATATGCTTAGTTTGACACTAGGCTGTGTTTTCATGTGAGATTTCTGGCCTCATCTGATGTTCTTGCCACAACATGGCAGTCTCTTACGCTGTGTGTTTCTCTGTACCTTTGTGCTCCAGGCCAGCAAAGGCCAAACACGACAACATGGCGAAAATCGGCATCGAAAAATCCTTTTCACCCAGACAGCGGTTGTCCAGCGACACGCCTGATGATGAGCTTGCCGTCATTGAGAATGGGGACAGCAGGTCTGATATCACCACAAAATTCTTAAGATTCAAGTAATGTTAAAACATTAAAGGTGTACTATGAAAGATTTGGCCACGTGCACCAAACAAATAGTGGGCAGCATATCACCAGAAATCACAGTCCATTGAGGTACAAAGTGGCCAGCTGGTTAGCATGCTAACTTCAGTAGATATCTCTACAACACAATACATAGATGTCTTTGACATAATGTCAAAACTAAAATTATGGCCAAATCGTACATAGTGCACCTTTAATCATGTACTGCTTTTAAGGTTTTGATTTCAGGTGCTAGACTGAACACCTCTCTACCATATCAATGCTTTTTGCAATACACTCTATCAAGCAGTCACTCTAGTCACTTGGTAGCTTCTGGTAGAATTTGCACTGATTATTTTTTCCCAACACGATCTTGTCAATGTCACAATTTTTTCCCCACCTGCTGTCTCCCAGAGCTCACTCTCTTTGTGAAGACAACTGTGAAAGAGCGCTGACCTCAGGGTCCCACAGAGATTCATTCACAGGTGCTGGGGCAATGGCCAGGTAAAACAGATCTTAGCGGATATCTATGTATTCTGAATCAGTCTACTCCTAGCCTAGATGGGTGTCACTCTGTACTTCTTTTACCTCCTGCTGACCCTCTAGGCTCTCTTACTTCTTCTTCATGCTGCGGAATTGGGCGTCTCACAGAATGAACCCCGAAGCAGAGAGGCATGACTCTTTCCTTGAGCGTTTCAGAGGCCCTGAGCTCAAAGACATCTCCAGTCGAGAGAGCAATGCCCAGTCTGTGGGTCACAATGATGCACTCCGCAAGAGAAAGTAAGTACTGTACACATGTAGCAGCACTGATGATAGTCAGTGCGTAAAAGGCTAAATTGTCTGCACTCACAAAGACAGTCTTTCAGGTTGTCTTTGCAATTTTTCAACTCGATAAACCAAACGATGAAGCTACATGACATGAGTAACAACTGGCTCAAACCTTTAATGAACCAAACTGGGCTGAATGGAACTAGAAAAGCATGTTAAAAAGCCAATCACTGTGAGACACTGTGAGGGTTTGCTGTGCAAAAACGTTGTCCTTCATTTCTTTCCAAAGTCATGCCAGTAAGTGGCCGCTAGCTGCTTACAACATGAATAACTGCAACAACACAGACGAGTAAGTGTATGTGTATCTGTGTCAGAAATTAGAACAAAAATAGAAGTAGATTTTTAGAAAAATAAGTCATGGATCATGCTGGATGTCAGGTGCAACTGTGGTATATTCTACACTCAATAGCATAGCTAATAGCATAGAAACATGTTTCCCATGCTCAATTCCTCTTTAGTATCTCCTTAACACCTCCTCAGTCCCTTTGATTGCTTGTGGGAATGTTTTGTTGCAAGTCTTTGTGTAAGTTGTCCTGATTTAGACTTCAGGACTGATAGTGAAGAACTTTTTCTTTAGCAAATAAAAGTTTTCAAGTAGTAAATATTGAAAGGAGACATGAAAATCAGCTGTGTTTTAGTGCCATCTGCTGGACAAATGTGAGATCTCCACTGGACCTCCCCCCATGTAGTCTAGTAGCCTCCCGACAATCCCTCATAGACCATCTCTGTCCCTTTTTTCACCAACATAAAAACTAAACTTATGATCCATAGCAAAAAAGAGGACAAGAAAGACGAGATTAAAAAAGATGAGAAAAAAGAGGAAGAGAAAAAAGACGAGAAGAAAGACGGGGACAAGAAGGAAGAGGAGAAGAAGGATGAGAAGAAGGATGAGAAAAAGGACGAGAAGAAAGATGATAAGAAGGATGATAAGAAAGATGATAAAAAGAAAGAGGAGCCCCCGTAAGTACTCTATTAGATACAATGAGTCTAGTGGGACATGGAAAGTTAATTACAGAAAACAAACATGTCTGTCTGTTTCACACTGATGTTGAAAAAAATCCATAAAATCTTGCAACAAAATCATTAACGTTGAGTTGTTTTTAGGAAAGAAATCTGGATTATGGATCCAGCTGCAGACCAGTATTACAGATGGCTGACCATCATTGCTGGCCCAGTATTTTACAACCTGATGATGATTGTAACAAGGTAATGTCTACATCACAGGCTTCACAACTTATTCCTCACTCAGTGGGATGTTCACAAAATTTAAAACATCTCCGTCTTGTCTTCTAGAGCCTGTTTTAATGAACTCCAGGAGACATATACAAAACTCTGGATATTCTTGGATTACACCTCAGACTTCATCTACTACGCAGACACATTTGTCAGATCCAGGACAGGTCAGATTCTTGAAAATGTTTATTTGAAGATATTATTAAGACAGAATTTGTATGTAGAATTATTTTAACCATTTTGTTTCCTCTGTAGTTTTGGCTGCTAATTTTCTGTTTGTTCCTCAGGTTACTTGGAACAAGGCCTGCTGGTTAAAGATGGCAAGAAACTGAGAAGTAAATACAAAACAACATCTCAGTTCAAGTACGATATGATTTCAATGATACCCACTGATCTACTGTTCCTGAAATTCGGATACAACAACCCGGAGTACAGATTTAACCGTCTTTGTAAAATGCCAAGGCTTTTTGAGTTTTTCGAGCGGACAGAAACCAGAACCAGCTTCCCGAACATGTTTCGAATCAGCAATCTCGTACTTTATATCCTCATTATTATCCATTGGAACGCTTGTGTGTTCTTTGCCATTTCAAAAACCATTGGTTTTGGATCGGACACTTGGGTGTATCCCAATATCAGCCACCCAGAGCATGGCCGCTTGGCCAGAAAGTACATCTACTCCCTGTACTGGTCCACGCTGACCCTCACCACCATCGGAGAGACACCTCCACCGGTTAAGGATGTTGAATACCTCTTTGTCATTGCCGATTTCCTCACTGGTGTGCTGATCTTCGCTAGTATCGTTGGTAATGTCGGTGCCATGATCTCCAACATGAACGCCTCTCGTGCTGAGTTCCAGGCAAAGATCGACTCCATAAAGCAGTACATGCAGTTTCGAAAGGTCACCAAAGACCTGGAGGCCAGGGTCATCAAGTGGTTCGACTACCTGTGGACGGAGAAGAAGACCTGTGATGAGAAAGAGGTTTTAAAGAACCTACCAGATAAGCTCAAAGCTGAGATTGCCATCAACGTGCATCTGGACACACTGAAAAAAGTGCGTATTTTCCAGGATTGTGAAGCTGGTTTGCTGATTGAATTAGTGCTCAAGCTGCAGCCACAAGTATTCAGTCCTGGAGATTACATCTGTAAGAAGGGGGATATTGGCAGGGAGATGTACATCATCAAGGAGGGGAAGCTAGCTGTGGTGGCCGATGACGGAGTCACTCAGTTTGTAGTGCTCAGTGATGGTGCATACTTTGGGGAAATCAGTATATTGGGCATCAAGGGCAGTAAGGCAGGCAACAGGAGAACCGCCAACATCAGAAGTGTAGGTTACTCTGATCTCTTTGCCCTGTCCAAAGACGACTTGATGGAAGCGCTCACTGAGTATCCAGATGCAAAGAAGGCTCTAGAGGAGAAAGGGAAAGCCATCCTGATGAAAGACAATCTGATTGATGAAGCGGTCGCTAACGCCGGTGCCGATCCAAAAGACCTGGAAGAGAAGATTTTCAAACTGCAGGGCAACCTGGATGTCATGCAGACCAAGTTTGCCCAGCTCATGGCACAGTTCACCTCCAACCAGGCAAAGATGAAGCAGAGGGTCACTGAGATGGAGAACAAAGTGAAATCCATGAAGCCAGAGGACCTATCTGAAGTGGTGGCCGACAAGGACAAAAAAGTGCAGTAATATGAGACATACCCAAGGACTTTACAGGAAATGAAGGGATTTTTCATTTAGAATAGTAAAATGACAATTTTTAAAGGCCCATGTTTATATCTATTTATACACGTCTATCATCATCCTGTGTCAAACTGTGTACAGTGCATGCAGGAAATATATATTTATGTGTATGCTATGATTGGCTTTCCCTTTGATATTGTCATGAAACTGAGTATGTTGATCAGAAGCTCTCGTGTATGCAAAAAAAAAAAAAAGGCTTTTCATAGCCTTAGAGTAATGAGGAATGATTTTTTTCCCAGAAAATAACTTGATCCATCTGTAGAGTATAAACTACAACTCACACACATTACAACTGAATATCCATTTGATACTGTAAATATAAATGTACAAATGAATGTGACCTATAAATCTGCAAAGTTATATGTGAATAAACATTAAAATGTTCATATAACAAACACTGTATTTGTCTAATTTGTCATTTTGTAGATAAAAGAAAAAGATCTTTTCTGTAGTAGTGTGAACATTATGGCACATATTTTTTGATTAATTGTCTGAGTCTTTGAGTTGTGGGCCGGAAAACGAAAACAATGAGTTGAAAGATGCTATAAATCTCTGTAGAGCTTTGAGGAACTGCAGAGTTGGGTGATGAAGAGCAGTACCTTTCACGTACAAGTAGTCATGTGACCCATTGTTAGTGTAAAAAATTTGGATTACAGCAGCTTTAAGTTATCTATATCATACGCGTTTAGTGGGAGTTCCTTCAATGCATCTTTAAAACCAAGTTTATAGATCATTTCACCTTTATTCGCTTTGCATAATAGTTACTTTACATTAGAGTTTCACATTATCTGCATATTCTTTATGTACCTGAGATATTTGGCCAAATAAAACATTTGATGTGACTCTTTTGTATACAGGCATTGCACATTTTGGCGACGCACTTACAAATGTGTAATCAGTGACACTTCATAGCAAACAAACCCAGAGAAGAGAAACACTTTTTTCAGGATGTGACAGTCTGGACTGACCAGTCAGTACTTTGAAACCCTGCAAGCTATTGAAACCACACCATCTGGTCAGATTTACTGTTTCACAACACAAAGTACAATATTCATTATAAACGTAATACAAGAGGTGCAACACAGAAACACTTTAAAATAACCTTCAGGTTAGTTAGTGGTGAGTTTGTCACACTGACAGGAAAATTGTTGTGTAGTAATAATATAAGCTTGTCAATAAGGAGATCTGGATCAGCAGTAATATACAGGGGTTCACCTCAATATACAATGACTGTTGTACCCTAGAAGCACCATTGCACCCAGTACAGTGACGTGTGTGAAGAGAGCCTGAAGACTGAATACTACTACATTATGAAGAACTGAAATACAAGACAAAAGTCAAACAAAATCAATAAATATATGTGCTGACATTCACTTATATCTTGTGTGTAAGTGCACTTTCACAGTTTCACAAATCAAATACTCTTCATGTTTACTCAAAAACAAAACACACGTGAAAAAAATAAATTATTTAAGTGCCTTGTTAAACTCTTTGGGAAACCTAATGTATATGAAACCGACTCTCAAAGGAAACAAGGCCTCAGAGTGAAAGGCCGACAGCGGAGTTTGACTGGTAGAGGTTGGTTAGGCACAGGGTTATTGCAGCATTTTGTTTTATGGCATTTCCCTCAGTATATTTGTGATACTCCCTTTTTTTGTTGAAATAAAAAAAAAAAAAAAATTAAATGCAGTCAGAAAACTTTCTTTGTGGATCGGTCACAGCATCCCAAATCCTTTGGCATAAGTGATGGCCTTGAGGAGTCTTTCTCTCAGTTTTTCCTTGGAGGAGTACTCTGGAAGCAGCAGCGCATTGAAGCAGGTGTGCGAGGTTGGTAGCCTGCAAGAAAGGATGGAAAGTAAGAGCAGCGCCTGGCTTGGCTCTAAAAATGAGACAGATCTGAACTGAGAAAAGCTTATAGTATGCGTTTAAGCATCAGCAGAATGTTCTGAATCTTTACTCACATAAGCACACATAACAAAGAAGTAACAAATCATCAGTTGCAGTCATATTTTCACGTATGTTGGATGATAAAATAGGGACAAAAGGGCTTGTGTGGCTGAAGATATCTAAATAAAACCGAACAGAAAAGCTGGCTGTACTGTACCTGTCTGAGTCAGAGCCATTTTTGGTGATGATCATTTTTAATTTGCCGAGCCCGCCAACTGGTGCTCTGTCTGTGCCTGTGGTAAATTGAAGAAATAACCTCTTCTGCTCCTCTCCAAATGAGTGAATCGTTTCCCAGAAATCTCTGCACAGAAAACAAAAGAAATTTTTAAACAACAATGACCAGAATAATAAAATCTGTCAATTTTGTATTAGGTCCTGCTGGTTATAACATGCTTTCACATTATAATTAAACTAGTGTGCTCTGGATGGTTAAAAAAAAAAAAATCAGACTTACTTGATAATTTGACTGTCTTTGCTATAACCGCCGTCATATTCTGTTGTCTTTTCAAGTGCTTCAAAGTCAAGTTTCTGTGAAATCATAAAAGATGAAACTCTAAGTAATCAAACACTGGCCGCAATAGAGCAACAAATATCAAACCTCTGGTTTGTTTCCTCACCCTGCTTCCACAGATAAGAAGCTCTACTTCTTCAGGTCTGAACAAATATTTCATTGGGGACTCATTCGTGACCATCAGGAAACCTTTTTTGAAGGCTCTGAACTGTCTGTCCACACTCTTGTTCAGTATGTACTCTACATACAGATCCACAAACTCCTGTGAATTACAGATAGAAACAGCAAAAAAACATTTCTGTCATAACTGCAGTAAAATAACTTAATAACTTTTTAATGAAATGTGGTGAAGAAAATTACAATTATGATATCAAGCTCCTGTCTGGTGTACCAACTGCAAATTAATGTCCCTCCACTAACATGATAGACTTACTGCAGCTCTTTAACTGTAAAAAAACATGATCATCCTTTAAAAGAGCACCGTTGTGCTTTTGAAAATTATGTTTTTTTAGACATTTCACCTGTCTATTCTCCTTAGTAACAGGGATCTGGTCTCCTTTCTCCTTCAAGTCATGTAAGACTGGATTTCCAAAAAGGTCTGTGTGTGATATCTGGAAGGTGAGCATCATGTCTTTCTCCACATTGCCAGTATGTTCGAGTAACTCCTTCAGACTCTGGTAGAGAACCTGCAATAGGAGAAACAACAGCCGTTTAACTGCTATAGCAATAAAACAGTTAGTTTTATGTTTATGGTTTCTTTCCAGCAACTCTGAAAACTGCTACATTATTTTGCTGATTTTACCTGTAAAATACAGTATTATAACACCATGCACATCACAGATGTCTGTCAAACTGATGCATTGTCTTTCACTGTGCATTAACTTTGGGGAAAGTTACTGTACTGGATGTGAATCTGACAGGTCCAAGTAGGTCCCTTTCTTGCCCATGAGTTTCCTGTAGACAACCATTGGGAAATGCACATCCAGAATGCAGTTGTTGTAAATGGCAAGCCCCAGAACGATTCCAATGAGAGTGTACTGTGCTTCATTCTCCAGTGAGGACGCATTAAACCAGAACAGTTTTGTGTCGTCATCATAGGTGAACATTCCTGTTCAGAAGGTGAAAGAGAGAGAAACACAAACAGAAAGAAAAATAAAATACTTAAAGGAATGGTTACATAGAGGTAGAGCTAAGAAGATTGACACCATTTTCATGTCTCTAAATATGTGCTAAATATAAAGCCAGCAACAGGAAACAGCAAGCCTGGCTCTGTTCAGAGAGAAAAAAACACCTCCAAAAGGCTCAGTAATTAGCATGTTATGTCTTGTTTGTTTAATTTTTGACAAAAATTGTAATGTAATGTAAACTGATGAGTTGTGGTTAAACGAGAGGTTATTTGAGCTATTTCTTGGCCAGAAGCAGTGACTTCCTGGAGTCATAACCCCCCACAACACTGCAACATGTCTTTTATACACTGGTTTTTGTAAGATTTTAACAAACAAGGTAAGATGTGTTAATTTGTGAGCTGTAGAGGTGCATGTTTTTTTCCCCCATGAACATGGTAGCCATGTTTCCATGTAACCAGTCTTTATGTTAAGCTACGCTATCCATTTCATGGCTGTAGCTCTATATTTAGCATACACATATGAGAATGGTAACTCAAGTAAGAAAGCTAAGAAGCAAATTTTCCAAAACTGAAAATGAACTATTCCTTAAATATGATACCACTAGAGGGATGCATGGGATGAATATATAAGCACGGTAAGATTGTGATTTCTTGTCTCACCTATGTCAGGATTGAAAATTTCCTCCAGGACCAACTGAAAGAACTCCTTTGAAACCCCTCCCTCATCTACTCCTTGCTCCCCCTCAAACTCAACAAACAGCTGTTTCTTCAGGTCAGATGGGTTCTCCATAGAGATCATCTCCAGCTGAAACACAGAGGGATTCAAATGAATTGCCAAACAGCAGGACTGAGCCTCAATTTGACATCCTATCTAAATGGAGCACCGACATATCAAGCTGTTACTCACTCTGACGAGGGCGTCGTCGATTATGTGATCTCTGCGTACTTTTAGTTTGAGATAGGGGTTGGGCTGCTGGCCCTGCACCATGCTGTAGAGGGCCGTGAGGCGTCTCTCGCTGTACATCCTGATCCTGTTGTCATAGTACAGCCCTTGGTTCTTGGTGATGATGTTCAGGATGAAGGGGCAGCTCTGGAAAGAAAACTTGGTTTCTGCATCAACCTTGAAGAAGGTGAAATCCTTGTCCATCTCCACCACGTCATTCAGAGATTCGTTGATAAAATCCTCAAAGGGGATGAGGGGCTTCCTGCTATCTAAGGGTCTGACGCCCAGTTCTTTCTCCAGGGGATCAACCCGAGGACCCTTCTTATAGAGCCGCTCCTCGCCTAGAAGCTCGTGCAGTGTGAGCTCGTCTGAGTCTGAGTCTTCATCGTCGTCTTCGTTTTGCTCGACATCCACATCACCACCCAAGATGCTTGCATAGAAGACAACTTTTAAACACTTGGTAGCAGCCACCACAGTCTCGTCATCATTCACCAGATTTTCAGCATCATATTCGTTGCTGACGACTGTGAAAGTGATGAGCTGCTGGAAGGTCTCCATCATACGGCGGATGTGTGGTAGACCATACTGGGACCACAGCTTTGACAGTCTGGCGAGCGCAGGCACTGGCAACTTACTCATCGCCTTGCAGAACTGCGGCAACGCAAATTCAAGGTATTCGGGGCTGTGAAGGTTACTGTTCTCCATCACGATGATGAAGATATTCAAGTAGTCTGGGTCTGTCTCGTACACATCAAGGTATTCCAGGTCAAGTTCTGTATTCGGAGTAAGGCAAACTAGTGCGTTCACAAGAGCTGCATCAACCTGGTCGATGCTTAAAAGTCTGTCATAGACTCTCCTCACAGCGTCAATGTCAACTGTGACCTCACAAGGGTCGGACACTTCATTAGGAGCCTCATCTGGTAAAGCAGCCGCAGAGGAAGCACCCATCTTCTCTGAGGTTCGCTCACTCTTCTTTTCACGCTTGTTGACGTCTGCCGGTTTACAAGAGTCAAGGTTTTTGGTAGTGTTGGGTTTATCCTTCCTAAAACTCTTCACCAGGGCGTCTGTGTTTGAGAAAACCCTGCCAATGACGCGGATGAGCGCAGAGTAGTCCCCTTTCTCCTTGCAGGAACTCAGGATCATACAAACAGTGTTCTCTGTGAGGTAATGAACATCTGGACCAAAACAGCAAAATAAAAACTGAATTAACAAAGTGAAACACTTCAACATCAGTGTCCATAAGAGTCAGAGTCAGTTCTACAGTACCTGAGAAGTCCTCTTTGGTGGGACTGAGATCCGTTTTGCTCATCGTATCGTCCAGCAGTGCGTTTCCGTTGGCGCCGGAGTCTGGATGCAGAGTGTCCGATTCTCTCTTGGAGGGGTGAGGATCACAGAGTTTGGCATTAATCTTAAACAGCTCAAGCGCTTTGACGGCAGCTGAATTGTTATCCAAAGGTTGAAAATCACAGCATGATGCGCAAAACTCATTCGTGCAGTTGCCATTTCCACAGCCTTCAGTTAACTGCCGAAAGTAGCGCTCAATTAGATGCTTTGCTGTCGTTCTGTTCCTGCGCAAGACATTTAAACAGGAGGTCAGACTCATGATTCAGCGTCATCTCTGGTTAGAACTGAAAGCATAAACACATACTTGCAATGCAAATAATAAAATACAATACAAGCAATGTACCTCAATACTGTACAGGACTTAACATTGAACAAGCATTATTACACATGTTCTTATTTTAAAAGGCTAGTACATAATGACACATAGATGTGAAACATAAAAAACACGGGTGCAACTCTGAAGAAAGACATATTAGTTTAACTAAGTGCATGTACATTAGTGTTGCTAGTTTAACTAGATGAGTGCAAGTCCACATAAAGTGACTTACATTCGGCTGGATTAAGATTCCCTCCTGCAGGCCCGGTGGACAGTCCTCTGAAAGAAAAGTATAGCAATAAAGCCAATTAAAGATATTATTATCTGTAAATGTGTGGCTTACCATGAAAAAAGACCACCCCTTTGCACTTAGTCATGATCATGATATTAGGGTCTCTGTTATATACGACGTTTCCAAAGCCAGTTTTTAGCTCATTTGCCATAAACTATTAATCATATTCAGAAAAATGGTTGTCACATGTCAGTAATGTAGTACTATGTAGTAGTAATATGTATCAGGTATACCCTGGCAGATATATTAATATATTGGACAGTTTTCTTTCTGTTCTTTTTACATTAATACATAATTTTTGATTTTAAAAAATGTGTTTTTTACAGAACTGATACCAAGATATGGACTTGACGTCACTGTTTCTAAATTACTCCGAACATATATTTGGCATTTCAGTATATAAATTTCTTATTATGCACCAGCCAACATATAAGTCAATATTAGGGCTGCAACTAACAATTATTTTCATCTGATTCAATTAATCTGCTGATTAATTTCTTTTATAAAATGTCAGAAGATAATGAAAAATCCCCAATAAAATTTCCCAGAGTAAAAAGTGACATCTCCATGTCTTGTTTTGTCCAACCAACAGTCCAAAACCACATTGGACATAAACTGAATGTCTAATTCAGTTTACTATCATGTATGACAGAAAAGAAAGAAAGAAAAGCATTAAATCGTCACATTTGAGCCGTTGAAAACAACAAACACGACTACACGACTAAAACAATTAATTGATTATCAAAATAGTCGCTGATTAATTTCAACTAATTTACTTATTGTTGCAGTCCTAGTTAATATATCTTCCCAGTCCAGTTTATTTGGTCTTTATTGAGCCCTAGATTTGAAGAAATCCTCCTTCATGTCTGTGTTCATTTGCAGAGGGTCAGTAGTGCTGGAGGAACATTATACAGATTTTTAATGAACACTGGTTATAGAAATTACAGTCAGCTGAAGATAAAAATGTGGAAACAACAGGGAAACTAAATCAGTGAAGGTGCACTTCCAGAAATGTTGAAGTTTGGTCTGATGTTGGAATTAAAGGCTTGAAAATTCAGCTCATGTTGTGCTGTTGAATATTTAGCCACAGCTGACAACAAACAACAAAACAAAAAAGCATTCTTACTTTGCAATATTTTAAGCCTTGTTAAATTACATTAATTACTGGTATGATAACAATTTGAGCTGCCAAACAGCTGTTTTTACTGGTTAGAGAGGTGTTTCATTCCAATGTTAAATCCAGTGTCATGCCATGTGTCCGCCAGCTTCATGTACCAACCTGTGATTTGAACAGTCCTGTCTGTGTCTGTCAGTGACAGTGCAAAAACTCTTCAGTCAGTCAGTCAGAGAGCTGCAGCAGCGTCATGCAGTCCGGACAACTTTCCGTCGCTCCGTTTTAAACAACTTGACTTTGCTGCAACGCACGTAAGTAAGGCTGAAGTGTGACAGCGTTAGGAAGTCGTTATACTTTTTGTTTGCAAGTCAGAGCAAAATAACCTCCTCTACCATCTTGTAAACAAGAGCGATGTATCCCGGCATGCAGCGCGAGGCTGTTAAACATCATGCCCACCTCCCCCCTCCTCCTCCTCCTCCTTCTCCCCCTTCCTCCCCGCTCCACGACCCACAGAAACACATAAAAAATATTCCCATAAAGCACAGATAAAGACTGCAGAGTTCATTCTCTAGTCCACATGTTTTCATCATGCATTTAATAAATATAATAAACTTATGTGATTTAAACAGGCAGGTTTAAGTTTAAGCTCACTTATGATAGACTAATGTTTTATAAGCACCTATACATCTATACATTCAGATCAGTTCTGTAGTGTATCAGTGTAAAGTTAAAGAAAGGTTTATTTGCACAGTTTATACACTAAGGCATTTTAAAAGCAACATAAATACGCTTAAACTTAAAAAAGACAGTAATGTCTCAAAGCTTCAGATAACAGAAATCATCAGGACAGTAGAAAATGAAATATATGTATATACTTGTATAAATATAAAGACATATTAAGAGGTAATCCTGGTATAAAAACATATATACATTATCACATACACATACACACAAATTTAATTGTACGCCTGATGTAAGATAAAAACATAAAATGTAAAAAAAAGTATTAAAGTGAGTAGGCTGTTCATTTAGGTTCTTGCTCCTCAGTTTGACTGTCACTGGCTTGCTATGTGCAGTGGTGGTATTCAGACCTTTTACATAAATAAAGCATTAATATGATGTTTATGTTAGTTAATTACAATTACATGCAAGTCCGGCATTCACAATCTTACTAAAGTAAAAGTACAGAAATATTATCAGTCAAATGTATGTGTAATGTAAATGAGGTAAATATGTACTGATGTAAATTATAAGGTAAAAATGTACTCACTATGCAGAAAATGTCGTCTGTGAGTGTTATTATATACTGTATATATTATTGGATTGTTAATACTGATGCATTAATGTGTGAGCAGAATTTGAATGTTGCAGTTGGTTGAGATTGAGCTAATCTGATGTACTTTATATACTGTTGGGTGGTGTAATCCAGAACATCTTATAAATGATCATATTTTGTGTAAATTCTTATAAATCTGATACTGTGACTACACCTGTTGAATAATTGTAGTGGAGTGAAAACTACAATATTTCCCCCTGAAACGTTATGAAGAAGAAATATAAAGCATAAAATGAAAAGACTCAAGTTAACTACAAATACCTCAAAATTGTACTTAAGTACATGAACTTAGTTAAATTCTTTCACTGACAATGTGCATGTGTAGCAGTTCATAGACTATTATACACTTTGCTATTTTTATGTAAAATGGCATTTATGGAAATATGTAAAAGTGGGATTATTTATCAAAGGTGTGTTGACTAAAGCATAAATCCCTAAGTAATACCTGCTGTATACTGAACAGGACCCAGGATACCTTCAGCATGAAGTGTGCAAATGTCATGTGCAATATGTGTTGATGGAGGCCAAGACACAGTGCAATCTCATTCATAACCTCTAAATCATATTCATAAACCATAAATCAAAGCTGGCCTATAGAGCAGGTTGTCAAAAGCCTGCCATCTCATTCTGCAATAGGCCTTTGTAAATTATGCATTATCTAAGGAGAAGAGATGTTTGTTATTCTGCCAGTGTTCGAGCCTGATGTACTGTGGAGTTTTACACTTGGTGTGACATTTGGTTTCTGTACCCGTCAGTCCTCCGTGTCACGCTGCACACTGAAGAGACTTCATCTTAAACCGTGTGGTTTATGGAGGTCAAAATAAAGTAAATACAGCTGTTATGCATGCAAATACTAATGGAAATTAATTCACAAAGAGAGCCTAAAATGGAAATAAGTTAATATTTTTTACAATAAGCGAATGTATTCATAGATGATCAAGAACATGTTCCTGAAAGCAGTCGGACTACTTTTCAGAATATTAATAAGAGCATGTTAAAATTCTAAGAATGTGAGAAAATGAGATTGAGACAAGACAAGTTGAATAAAAATATAGCACGCACAGTGTTAATCACCATCCTTATGTGAGCATAAAGATTCTACATTAGCACATTGCTGCAGTTCTTAGTGTGAACACTGGAGGTCTCTGTAAGCACACAGAGCATCAGGTGAGCAGGTTTTCTTCTTATGAGCTGCTTTCTTGATGGCTGTTTTATTTGGTTTATTTATTAGAGTCCAAAAACCAAAGATTTTTTTAAAAAGTCTGAAAAAAATAAACAGAATTTTGGTATCAGTCATTGATTTTTCTTTCTTTTCTAATCATCTCACGACCCCTAACATTTACCTTGTGACCCCTTGATGAGGTCCTGCCCCCAGGTTGGGAACCACTGGCCTACATTACAGTATTTCTGTTGCCAATTAGACCTTTTTGGATGTAAAAGGAAACATTTTAAATGTAAAAGATATGATTCTAATTATCTAATTGTTTCCAAAGAATTCCCTTTTTTAAAAAAATAAAGAAATGTTTTGATCATTTTTGCCCCTTTCTTATTTTTGCTTCCATTTTAAAAGAAGTATTTTAAGAAAAATAAACAAAACAATAATTTATACTCTGATGCATGTATTCCATCACAGCTGCATGTAGCGGAGGAAAAGGAGAGGGAGTCATCTCTATTAATCTGCTGTATAGCCTGAGCTTTACACTCCGGTGCACACAGGAACTTGTTTCATCATTTCCAAGTAACCTTTCTGCTCAGGTTGTTATGTTTAATGTTTCAAATAGAGGGAATGGGGGTTAAGCAGCCACTGACTCATGCAAAGCGCTAACACTGAACATTAGCTGATACTTGTGGCTGTTGCTCTCTATGTGTGATAATCTGCGGTTATATCATTCCCCTCCCAGCCATTTGATATGGATTAAGAGTGCCTAAAACTGACATCATCACGACACGTCTCTTTTCCTGGAACGTATCAATTAACCTCAATTGTAGTGTTGGCAGTTTAGGAATGTGACTGCAGGGTGGTACATAGTTCAGGAGAGGACATTGAAGGTTGCACGGCTGTAGTGTGGAGTGTGGGATTATTTTATCGTGGTTGTTAAGTGATTCTTGGACGTGTTTCATACAGTGAACAGAGACAGGGTTCACTGAGGTAAGAAGGACAGAACTGGTGTCTTCAGGATATGTGAACTAGAGACATGAAGGCCACGTCTCTGATCAGCCTTCTCACTTTTTGCTCATAATCCAAGCTCATCAGATGCCTGGGGGATTTTCAACACATCAGATTGTGAACACTGATATCATAACAACAAGCGGGCAAACTGTTGACCTAAATGTTTGTGAGGCAAAAACAAGGACTATGTGAATAAGGCTTGTTCTTGGTTTATGCGTTGCACTGTTTTCAGATGTCCTGGTTACTGGTTCTTGCTCAGGAGTGGGCTTCACTTTTTAAATTATTTTCTTGGCCTGCTTCAATTGGGAAGGTTGCTGAGGTGGCAATAAAACCTCCTTTTATTATTATTATTATTATTATTACTATTACTTAGCACGTTTTTAACATGCTGTTTCTTGTCCTTTAGCTTTCGTTTTTTGCCCTAAGTTTTGTGAACAAGCTTTTTGAGTCTTGTATCACTTTTGGGAGGGCCCACTCATTTCCTCTACTACTGAACTGTAGAGTTGGTTATGATGTGACGTTGTGGACGTTGCAGTTATGTTGTAGGACACGTAAATTGGACACATGAAGACCACATCTCTGTCCAGCCTTCTCACTTCTGGCTCCTGTCAAATTCAGTGAATCCAAACAATACATTTTTCTAAAGTAATAAAAAGTGAGGGCAGATATGATCAGCAATAAATCGTAACAATTGACTCCACAGTCTTTTTGTATGCGGGCAAAGACCAAAATAAATGTTGCAGTGTTTCTCTGAGCTCCCCACAAAAGGTACAACTTACATTCTTGAGTTTATGGAAATAATGATTAAATGGATAAAACCTGTGAAGTATTTTAACCCTCAGAGACGTCCACAATCTTGGCCGAAATTACTGTCTTTCAGAGGCTGTAGTGGGTTCAGTTTTAAAGCGAGAGTGAAGATACTGGTATCATGTGAAACTAAATGACCTAAGGCCATTGGTACCAACCATGTCATGCTAGCTTGTCAAATAAGCTAAATAGTGCTCCAAAGTTAGGCTAAATTTTGACAAGGGAAAAACTGGCATGGCCATTTTCAAAGGAGTCCCCTGACCTCTCACCTCAAGATATCTAAATGAAAATGGGTTCTATGGTTACCCACGAGTCTCCCCTTTACAGACATGCCCACTTTATGCTAATCCCATGCAGTCTGGGGGTAAAGCCATGCAATTTTTTCATGAAGTATAAATGTGTTATTTTCGCCTATTCTAAAAATGGTGTACAGTATTTGAATATTTCTGCATACTGGGGTCCCTAAATAGTCTTTGAGCTGCATAAATGGAGTATGACTGGAAAGCTGAGACTCTTATGGATTCAATGAGCCCAATTGTATTAATGTGTGATGATGTTAGTCCCCATAGAAGCCATTTCATTGAAGTGAGACCATTTTTTAAAACTTGACCTCACTGTATAAAATGACCTATAGTGACCTGTAGGATGATCACAGGCTCATGAAACTTTACAACCACAAACTAGAGACCAGGGTTTTCAGAGGATGTATGACTTTCCCAGGTATATTGACAATAAGGAGGTTTCTGAGCAATTTCCAGAACAGAAGTGTTCTCCATCCAATCACCAAATGCAATTCTTACAGAAATTTCCAAATATCAAAAGTTTTTGATCACAGCATGAATTTTTCTATGGTGTTCCTCAAAGTTTTGGTCTTTGGTCTTAATGTGGTATTTTGGAGGGATTTTCAGGAGGGATCAATTCTTGAGTAGTCAAAATGGTTAAATTTTGCACCAAATCTGTGTAACAAATGGTATCAATCCAAAAATTGCTGCAACAACTTATGAGACATAATTGAGCATGGGAATGGTCATCATAATGTTCTAAGCCCTTATACATTTTAAACTTTCAAAATTTGAATAGGTGCCTAACCAAAACACAATGTTTGTTACAGATTTATGACTAGAAAAACTTGACACACGGTGCTGAGCTGCATCTCAAATTTGTCTTTAAGTTCCCAGCTTTCAGATGCTGTATACCACTTCTATGTGACATATACTGTTGACCTGCTGTCTCCCCCTAAAGATCTCCTGTCTCAAAAAGATAAAAATGGGTCTATAGTGGGTCTCTAATAGTTAAAAGATATCTCTTTGACTTTGTGTAAAACACACACACACACTAAACAAACAGGTGACATCACACCTCACTACATCCATCTTTATATACAGTCTATGGTTACTTTCTAGGCCTAGTTTTGTATTGAACTTAATTTAAAGCAGCAACATGCTGAATTCACTACAGAACTGAAGTCAGTCATAATCTGTGCTGAATGTTTTGGCGGTGTGAACAACGATGATGTTGGAAAAAAAACCAAACAAACTACACGGTCAATGACTCCGAATCTTTGAACTCAACTGAACGAAATGAGGATCAGCAAAGTGAATCATAATTTCCACCAGGATCTTTTCCCGAATGCCAATCCACCACTGTTCCTGTTCCTTTTCTATGTAGAGTTTGCATATTTACTCTCCAATTTCCTCCCACAGCCCAAAGACGCACAGGTCAGGTGAACTGAAGACTAAATTAACCGTAGGTGTGAACATGTATCTTTGTGTTATCTGTTCAGTGTCTCTGTTGGATGGATTTATGTGTCAGTGGGAAGTTAGGCTTGAAAAGAGCAATAATGCTTTGGCTAAAACCACTCCTACGTGATAATGCAGAATGGAGCCTCACAATGCCTCCACCAACTGGAAGACAGATGGCCCTGGCTCGCAAAAAACCTTCATTTGTTTTTGGAATCAAAAGTGATGCAGGGCAGATCTCCACTGGTGTAAATGAACAAATCTTCAAGTCTTCTCAGCAACACTTGGGAGAGTGGAGAGGAGAGGCTGTAAGGCTTTTAACGCATAAACTCTTCCCATAATCCAGTTTTCTGACGGCTTCATTGGACCAGATTATTTATGAGGCAGTTTAGGAAATTGAAAATGTCCTGATTTAAGCTTGTTAAAACAATGGGTCATGAGGCGGGTCAAGGCGACTTTAATGACCAGAATCAATGGAGCTCCTCTATGATAAAATGCAAATTAAACTCCATTAGCTCTGCAGAATTAGTCTCCTGACTGTCTGCAGACTGCAGGTTATCAGAAAAGTAATTAGAGAAAATGAAAGAAGGCTGTGAGGAACCCTTCATTTCCAGAGTGGAGCCTGTTTAATTATATTATCAATCTTTTACATTAATTCTCACACTGTTGACAAAAATTCATTTTATGTATGTGCAGCTTTAAAAAAAAAAAAAAGCGTTTAGAGCTTTGCACAATGGCACAAAAGTTCCACACTTACATAACAGTATGCAGAAAAAAAACAGTTGATCAATCCAGCTGGTGTACACTCGGGCTTTGAAAGAGATGGAGAGAGCAGCTCTGCAAGGGTACAGGAGTCATCATTATCTCTGTGTTCAGTCGAGGAACCTGCTATTGCAAAATGCAGCAGGGGTCAGTAATTTGGCCGTCCCGTTGCAGCGGTGGCAAAGTAAAGGCAGCATCAGCAGAGGCTCATCTGTTCCTTTTCCCTCATTGTACCTTAAAAGAAACATTAATAATGCCCCCACTGCAGATGCTATACACACCAGGCAAAGACAAACCGCTGCAACACCAGGCCAAAGATCATCCATCTTCTGGAGGCCTCTCATTTCACACCTTTGTGCAGATATGCAAGCAGATGAGGACAGAGAGACTGAATTTATGCAGATATACCGCATATTACTGAGACAAAGCACCACTAACTCCTTCATAAGCTGACTGAGGTGAAGGGTCAAGCTATGTGAGAGTGCAGATGAATTTTAATGTGTTTCTGCTGCTGGTTTAACACTATGATATACTTTATTATCACCATCATCTGCTACATTTCTGTTTTTCTTTCCCTCCACCTGCCTTGTCTTTGTCATTTTTTTAGCACCTGTCAGCATGATGAGAGGTTACATTTTTAGCATGCATGGTGGATCCTGTGGGAATAAAACCCCTAACTCTGGTACTGATCCACCCAGTGGGCTACACACATGTTACTTGTGTAGGAGAAACCACTTATACCATTAAAGCACTTACCAGATTCATGTTGAAGTTCAGAGATCAAATGCTTTTAAGATGGCAGTGATTTGAAGAGGACATAACTTTTAACTTCTTTTCCTTTTTCTTTATTTTCACTCAAATATGTCAGGGTGTTTGTTTTCATCTGGGAAACATAACTGCCTTAAAGGAATGCAGGTCAAACAACTCAAAGACAATATTAAAAAGAGACAATTTAATTAATTATCATTTTTATTTTGTTCACAAGTAGCCACGATAGAAGTAATGTGGATATATGAGTTTTCCTTTTGCTTAAAAAGGACAAAGAAATGATCTATACTTGTCATTCTGAATGTTTTTTCCAAATTGCTGATGGCATTTGTTGAGCTCTGCAGTGTATCCAGTTTGCTACAATCATCTCCTTAGAGACGCTGGACTGTACCACAACTATGTGATTTTGGGTCTATTAGATATCTGGATAAATACCTCACATGATAATTGAATTCAAGGATTCCCTCTTTTGAGTGTTACAACCACAATGTAAAAACATGTGCAACTATCTACAACCTACCTTGTGACCAAAATACAAATGAAAAACCCATAAACAGAGCTCAAGATATGTTCAAGGCCGTGTGCAGACAGAGTGAATGTTCCTGTGAGGAATTTGTGAAAGTGGCTATGTTGGAATGCAGCAAGTGAATACGCTCGAGCTTCATTCTGGCACACAAAGTGCAACGCCAAAAGCACAGAACAGACAGAACCTATAAAACAAAGTGGACAGATTGTGGAGTCAGAATCTGAACAAAATGCCAGAGAAAAGCACCGTGTGCAAAAACAGACAGGAGGAAAAGAAACCACATAGCATGTAGCCTCTTAAATATCATCGACATGAACACAAAATGCTCCTCACTGAACAAAGATGCACCGTCATCTTTAAACAAATAACAGCTTCAAGAGCAACAACTCTTAGATTTGTAATTTCTTATCCAGTGTTAAGGCACATACTATTGCTTAGAAAATACAGAAATATAAATGATCTTTGGTAAATGATACACTTTACAAAAATGCACTGCAATGAGGCAATAGATGAACAAGAAGAAAACAATCAACATATTCAAGGTGCAGCCGCTTTAAATGCTGAACGATTCATCAAATCTGTCCAATTTTCTATACCTTTACTAGTTAGTTTGTGCATGACGAAAAGAACATCATGATGTTTGCAGAAGTGTGAACAACAACACTTTCCATCTTTTTCATTACTGTATCTGAACAATTAACTTGTCACCAGCACCAACACACTCATCTGCAGTTCTAAACTAATGCTTTCAAAGTGCAAATTTAAATCTTAAAGCCACATCTTTTACTTTGGGAAAGACCTTCTTTCACCACTGAGCTTTTGGTTTACAGCTGAACATCAGCAGAAAAAAACAACTGGACTGGGGTAAAATAAGCTCAGCACATGAAATATATAAACTGTTAAAAAAAAGACCTTCAAGTAAAAATGAGAAACACGTGAAGGTAGCTTGTTGTCAACCTACTGTACAGTGCTTAAAGGAATGGTTTGAAATTTTGGGAAATTATTTGCTTTCTTACAGAGACTTAAACGGATTAGATTGATACCTTTCCAATGTATGTCCCTTAAATAAGAAGCTACAGCCAGGAGTTAGCTTAGCTTAGCATAAAGACAGGAAACAGGGAAACTGTTAGCTTGGCTCTGTCCAAAAGTAACAAAAATTACATGTTGTATGTGTTGAACTATTTCTTGGCCGGGTGCACTGACTTCCTGGAGTCTTGTCAATACTGTGAGGTTGCAACCAGTGGAGTCTCCAGGAAGTCACTGCACCTGGCCAAGAAACAGCGTAACTCCCCATAAAACTACAACATCGCCTTTTCACACTTAGACTTAGTATGAAAAATCAAGATATAACATTTTTGTTAGTGAGCTTTAGAGGTGCTGGCAGGCAGATTTCTTATTTTTGGACTGAGCCAAGCAGCTGTTTCCTCATGTTTCTAGTCATTACGCTAAGCTAACTGTCTGTTGGCTCTAGCTTAATACTGAATGGAAAAACATGAAAATGGTATCAATCTTCTTATCTAACTCTCACCAAGACAACAAATAAGCGTATTTCCCAAAATTTCTGACTGTTCTTTAATATGAAAATGGCTAGCACTGTTAAAACTGATCCAATGAGTCAATTCACACACACACACACACACACACACACACACATACACATACACACATACACACACACACACACACACACATACATACACATACACACACACTTGAAAAGAGCATAATTTCTGGTAGATTCTTGCTGTATAAAGACTATAAAATTGAAATTTCTTGGTATATGCTCCTAACACGTGATTATATCATCATATATAAGTCAACAGCTCTCATAATTACTCAGTGGAATGTACTGTACTACAGAACAGCTATAAACAGCCTCAAGAAAGAAAGAAATGCCTGCAAATCCAGCAAAGAGACTGAAATATGCACTAAACCAATGCCACTGGGAAATCCTCACACACAAAATCAAACATGTTTCCGTGGGGACTTAAAACATATATAAAACATCTCTTCTTAGGAATAACCAACACTGATTTAAGGCCACAGCGGCATCTGATACAAGTCACTTACAGGCAAAGCTGAAAGAATGAGCAGGGTACCATATCAGAGAGAAAACATACTCCCATGTAACCCAGCAGTGGAATGTCTCTACTCTGCTCTTCCTTACATTAAAAACCTGATCAAGTACTGAGATGCATCTTTGTGAAAATAAAAGTTTCCCAGGATTATAAAAAACAAACAGACAGGAGACTTTCCAGTTCTTCCATCTCCAAAACCTCAAAAATAACTTTAGCTTTATACATCCATAATATAAAGTACCTATTTGTATCTTTTATAAAAGAATCTCCTTGAAAAATACAATAAAATTAGATTTTAAAAAACTATCGTGCAAATTGTAGTATAACATACTTTAAGACTGGAACACATCACAGGGTGGTGTGCAGCAACTGTTCTGCCACCTGCTCCGTCCTGTGTGCCGGATGAGCGGTGTGGTCAGACTTGAGTATTTCCTCTGAGTTTCTTGTGTATTTGACACACTGCGAGCCGCCGTCAGGGGGCAGGTTCAGCTCGATGCTGTCTGTCTGTGTGAGCAGAGGCGTGGAGGTGATCCAGCTGGACAGACTCAGATCTGACGGCTCTAAAGTCTTATCGAGACTCCCGGAGTCTTTGGTGGGAGGAGGCTGTTGCTCCCCTGAAAGCGGAGGAGCGTCTTTGGTGTAAGGGAGAGTGTCTATTTCTGTAGGAACTAATGTGCAGAGATCTGAGAGGCCCTTCTCACTGTCTGTTGGCCCCAGGGGGCTTCTCTGGCCCCTCTTTTCATCTGTTTGTAAGGCAGACCCCTGTGATGTCTTGGAGCTGGGGAAGCTCCTCTGGTCTTTTTTATTGCAGCTTTTGGGGGTGGGCTTTGTGAGGGACAGGAAGGGAGGTTTGGGGCTGAGCGGTGACCCCACCTTGACCCTGCTCAGACTGAGGATGTTCTTGCGGGTTTCAGAGGGGAGTTTATCCAACTGCCTTCCAACTTGGACTGGGCTGGGAAACAGCGTGCCTTGACACGCCCTGTAGAAATATCTGGAAAGGAAAGCAGAGCCAGACATCAGGACACACTTCAGCACTATTCCAGAAATGAATGCCAGGCTCATGGGATAAACATGAAAGGCATCTGGTGTTAATAACACGTATAATTCATGACACGGATCATAAATATTTGTGAAAGGAGCTTGTATATTCAGTCAACCACAAATCAAGCAGTGTACCTGGGCAGCAGCGCTGCTACAGGTGTGATGACACAGAGCAGGTAGAAGAGGGGGTCCTGGAGCAGCCGCTGCATGGTCCAGTAGGGGTTAGATGGGGAGTAGCAGGTGGGGCATGAGGCGTTGTAGCACAGAGCCACAGTGAAGAATAAAGCTGTACTGAAGCCGATAGACAGCCAGTTCATCCAGGTCTACAGTGAAAGAAGACAATGAGAAGTGTTAGGATTATTTACTTTGTTCAGTTTTCTAAAATAACTACGACAGAACAGAGTGAACATACAAATAACTTTGTAAAGGTCTAAATCATAACAAAGAAGAAAATAAGATTCCCAAGGAAGAAAACAGTTTTCATATTTAAGATTCCTATTAAGTGAAGGTGGACATGATTTATCTACAATAGACACATACTGTTGTACACATACTACATTATGTACAACATGTGTATTGGCGGCACGGTGGTGCAGTGGTTAGCAAAGTTGCTTCACAGCAAGTGTTTATAGTGCAATGCACAGATTATCTTCCAGGCTTCTTGCTGTTAAATGCTCCACTATGTTCACCAACTAGTTGCTAATGTTGTCTGTCTGTCATTTTGTAAAAACAAACAAACAAAAAAGCTGCCTGTTGCAGCTAGAAACCCAAAAATGAAGTTACAGTTGTAAAACCAAAACAATGAGCTGAAAGACGCTAAAAGACTACATGAAGCTGAGAGAAACTGCTGAGTCGGGTGATATTTCTCTGTGTATTTGCCTCTGTGAGTGACATCTTTCCCATTACTTGCAGTCATTTAATAGATCATTAATATGAAATATTTTAAGTGCAGCTTTAATTTATCCCCTCCTGACACACACACAGAAGCAGATAATTAACGGCCTCACAGCTACTGTATGCGGGAGGAGAAAGAGCGCTGCCTGCTGTCACCTCAAATACCTTTAACTGACTTTCACAGCCGTTTACCAATCCTGCATGCATTATGTTCTGGAGCAGCTAGAGAATGAAGCACCTGCCAGATGAGCGTTTGGAAATGTTTACCTTCAGTCGGTGCTGTTCAGTGTGAATACTTCTCTGCACGAGGGCCCATCATGTCCAGGAAGGTAGTTAGTGAAAAGGACATTTTTCATGTACAAAACTTGTCAGGCTAAATTTACAGCCTCGGCATAATGGAAAAGACTGATTCAATGCAGGGTCATAAATTTAAAATGACTCATGACCAAGACTGCCGTTTACGAGAACCATACGTATATTACCCGAGAATAAAACCAAGGTAGTGAGATGTGTGTGTGTGTGTGTGTGTGTGTGTGTGAAGATGGGGGTGTGTGTGCGGGCGCAGGGGGAGGTGGGGGGGGTACCTGTGTGGCAGTGTGAAGTACTGGTGTGTTGTAATGTAGTATAGACTGTTTGCAGAGGGCCTGGACGGAGGCAGACACACTGTCAAGCTGATATATAGGCCCTGATGCTGCAGTGCTTTCTAGTTCAATCTAATCAGCCAGAGTTAAACATCCATGTGCCTGTCAGCCTTCACACCAGTGCCCTCGCAAAGCCAAGATGCTGAGACAAAAGCAGCACTGAGAGAGATGAGGCATTTCTTTGTACTGGGCTGAAGTAAAAAAAATCTTATGTATTGTCATCAACAAGTCTACAATTAGGCTTCTCACCCAGGTTTTGGTCTCAATGCCCAAGTGCAGCAGAATGGTGAATAAGGCGAGTGTGGTGATGGGAGTTCCCCATGTAAACAGATCCACGTCAGAGTCAGCATAGGCCTGGAGGATGAAGAAGAAGAAGAACGGGAGGAGACAGCATGGAAAGACGGGAAATGATGAGTAACTGAGATCAACATGGAATTACTGAGTAAAGATGAGCTGATGGAAATTAAAGCCAGACTCACAAAATAAGGAATGAAGAAGCAGATCAGACTTTGGTAGAAGGCATCAATCATGTTCATCCAAAACATATATGGCTTATATTCCTGTAAGATAAAACCAGAGATTCACAGTCACATGCTTCATCAATGTGACAGAGCAACAGAGCAGAGGTCCACATCACAGCAGCTGGACAACATGATATAAAACATGTCGTAAAACTAAAAAAAGCTAAGCTGAGAGCTGAGCTTTTGGAGCTCTGTGTAGTAAACACTAATGATTAGTAACATATTTGAAGGAGAGTAATTCTGCAATGTTAAAGGTTTTCCCAATTCAGTTCAACACGGCCATTGAAAACCTCAAAATCCTTGATAAGTGTACATTTATGGTGCTTTTTAGACACGCACAAAAAAATCCAATCTACACGTGCAAAATTCATGAACTCACAAAAAAGCTGACTTGTCATTTTGCAAAATTTATATTAATACAAGAAAGGTGTTTGTAGTAAGTAATAATGATAAGAAGACTAAGAGTCTACATTCATGCTTACAGCCAGCTCTCTGAGGCTGTACTTGGCAATGTGGTGCTTTAAGCTAAATGCTAACATGCTCACAAAGACAATGCTGACATGCTGATGTTCAGCAGGTATAATGTTCACTGTGTTCCCATCAGTGTTAAGCATGTTAGCATGTTAACATTTGCTAATTAGCACTAAGCACAAAGTAGAGGTAAGGGTGATAGAAATGTAATTAATTTTGCTGGCACTTAATTTGACACATTAAATTTTGACCTGATGATAGCACTAGAGGAAAAGTTAATATTATTTCAATTGATCCTGAGGGGACATGAATATCTGTATTAAAGTTAATGACAATCCATTCAATAGTTGTTTAGATACAGTAGCAGTCAAAAGTTTGGCAACACTTTCCCATTCACTTGAATGAGAAAGTGTGTCCAGACTTTTGACTGGTGATGTATTTCACTTCAAACCACAAATGTGAACTTCATGCTAGCGCTAGAAAAGTCAGGGTCACCAAAGTCATTAGAAAACATCCTCTGGGAATCGTGAATGTCTGTAGAAAATTTCATGGCAATCTATCCAATAGTTATTGAGGACATATTTCAGTCTGAACCAAAGTGGTAATTTTATGTCTAATTTTAGACACTTTTTCTCCAAGCAAACCTCATTTGCTCAAAACCCTACACAAGGTCCATAAATCTTATAAAATGTAAAAAAAGAAAGGTTGAGCTTGAGGGTTGGAAAAAATAGTTTGACATAACAAATTCTTAACATAACATCCGTACACTAGATTTTCTCTGGAGTTTTCAGCCAAATCTCATGGCCTTCATCTGCAGAGAGATGTGTTGCGTCATGATGACGGTCGAACCATCTTTATAACAACTGAGCAAAATCCAACTCCTGATGAAATTCACATGTTTTGGCTGAAAGGTCCAGAAGAAATCTATTAAGAGGACCTTGAATTCAGAATTTTTTGATAAATGAACAACAAAAAAACCCAAAAACTTCAACAACACCTTCTCAAAATCTTGTGAGTAATACTTTTGCATTTTTTTGATTTGTATACAGTATATAGTTTAGTCTTTATAGTTTCAAACTTGTGTACCATTTAAAAACACACATTAGATTTCCTGTAATGAGATGAATGTAAATGTCAAGTCAATAGGTATAGAATTTGTCATTTAGTTTCCATAAAGCAAAGATATTGGACAAGCTGCATCAGTTGAGTAAAAACACATCTTCCTTTACACTACTAGCTTCATTAAACACATATTTTAACATATATAAAAGCAGAGGGACAAAGAAAAAGGGACAAATACGACATGTGAACCAGACCTCAGAGTTCTGGCCGTTTGCATAGAGCTGAGGTAGTTGTTGGAGAGTCTCTGCTGACACGTCTTTGTCCAGCGTGCCAGTGATGAGTTGTGGGAAAGCGGAGAACATCAGGTTGAAGAAGATAAGATACCACTGGTCAATCATGGCTGAACCTGAGAATCCACAGTAGAACTGATACCAGAAGATGAGCGCTACAAACATCTGTGGGAACAAAAGATAACAGGATGGATTCACATGAAGAGGCATGACGCATCATTTCAGCGAAACTGTTTCCCAACTGGTCAATTCTCACCCAAACCGCATATTTGTGTCATGATATTAGCTATGTTCACTTTCACATTTGGATTACAATATTTAAAAAAGAGCTTACAGCATTTTTGTAGAAGAAATACAGAATCATGTTAGCCAGGCGGGAGTAGCACCAGTGTCCGTGGACCAGCAGGAGCTTCTGGAGATACCGGAAACGTGGGAGAGCAAAGTCGCTCGCCATCACCGCCTGCGAAACACCAGAGGGATCCAACATTCAATCTCCTCCATCCTCCACCTCCTCTCTCACATCATCAACACGCCTGACACAGGCAGTTATTAGGAAAACAACTGTTGCGAATGGCCCACACCGCTGCACTTTCTTTTTGATGAATCTTCAGTGGGAAATAATAAAATAATCTTTCCAAAGCAATAACCCTTAATTGGTTTGTCCGGCTTTTGGGATTCATCGTTACAAGCAGTGAGAGTCTGTCAGTCTCATCCATCAACATCTAAAACAAAACCCTCCCTGGGGTGAAGTCAGGTTTATAACTTCCTTTTTAAACGGCATGCTAACCTTTTATAACACATCTCAAAAGTCAACATTATCCGTCAACAAGAAAAATAACAGCAGATACCTCGTTGTGCAGCTCCTTGATTTCTGCTGCGCTCTAATAACGAGTTCTAAACGACTACATGGGGAGTGCGGTCCTAACGGCAGAAAGGTCTGTTAATCATAATGCAGAGTGTGCTGGCCTGAGCACGGAAATGTGCATCTCAGCACACCAAGGAACCCCGAGGAGTGACCGCTGTCTCATTAAGACCACGTTTGATTAACAATGATTAATCTGGCGGCTCAGTTAAGGACAGGATACTGAGACTTTAACAGATGTGCTACACAGCAGCGCTCCTGCAAAGCCTCCCCTGGAAGTTAATTGGGAATCTCCATCATCGCTATGCAAGATCACCTTCCCGGAACAGGGTGCTCGAATGAAATGAGCCGGGGGGGGAGGTTTTTTTTTTTTTTTTTTTTTCTGCTGCCATTTCCAAAGATGCTACCTTGGCTGTTGCATTGGCCGTGACCTCAGAGCAGGGAGAGACGCTGGTGTGGATGGATTCGACTCTGAAGCAGCCATAAAGTGTACTGCTTCTCTGCAGGACACAGAGCAAGCTGCCTGAGTCAGCAACACACAGGCAATCCTATTTAGAGGATGTGTACGGATGACTAAAACACACACTTAAAAGTAATTAAAACCCATTAACCATGCAAAAGAATGCCAGTGTCTTCCCTTATCTTCTCTCCCTTAGCTCCTTTCATTCGTCTTTTTTCTTTTTTTTAAGACTCATCCACTCCCCCTTCTCCGTGTCACTCTCTTCATCTGTCACTCACATTCCTGGACAGTCCCGCCTAGATTTCTCCTTACCTGCATGCCCTCCTGTCCAGAGATCCCCACGCCCACATCAGCGACCTGGATCATACTGACATCATTCGCTCCATCACCTGAGATTAATGTAGTAAGAGAGAAAGAGAATAGAAGTGACAAAAGGAGGGAACTTTATTGAGCGTGGTGATGGCAAGACATGCCTTCATGTGCTATATTGCTTTATATGTGGGAGGGACATCAAGAATTCATATAACTGTCGGGTCCATCAGCTGTTACTGTATATTGGCTGTGTGAGTTTATTATCCTCCGCTGTTCACCAGGTGCCCCTCACCAGCTCCTCTGGTTGAGGCAGCACTGTGAAAGCTGCCAGACCTGCTGCATTTTTATTTTTTATTTGTTTCTGCTACACTTTGTGGGCTGCGGATAGTTTTTTTGTCACCACAGGTGGTAGAGTGGGAGGTGAAGTGCTGGTGGGCAGAGAGGGTTTTGTTGTTGCGATAGTAAACAGCGCTGGAGTGGCAGCACAGGTTGAATATGTGAGGTGGGTGTTATATTGTTGCAATGCACCAAAATCTATCCAAATATTGTTACTGCAGCAGTGTTTTACTGGCAGTGTTTTACTAATGTAAACAGCTTCACAATAGATTTCAAATGAGGACTCAGATGTCTAACAGTATAATGTCTTCTATTACAAAATATCAAAAAATGTAAGTAATTGGGTATTGGTAATAAATTAATTAAAAGAATAGTTTGATATTTTTGATGATACATTTTGCTGAGAATGAGCCGAGAAGAACTATACCAAATTCATATTTATGTGATTAATGTAAAACTAGCTAGCCAGTTAGTTTAGCTTAGCATGATGACTGTGAAAATCAACCCATACAGAAACTGAAGTGTAAAAATGTCATGTTGTTGTTTTATGTGGGGTTAAGTGATTAACAGTTCCTAAGCAGGGTGGAGTAACGTCGTGGTGCTGAAGCAAGGAGCAAATCTAACAAAGTTGCTGCTTTTCTGAACTGTCAAAACTAAAAGACGCTGCCAATCTGTTGATAAGTTTTAATTGTTTAGTATATAAAATAGCATAAAATATTGAAAATGTCTATCACAATTTCCCAGAGCCCCAGGTAACATCGTCATTGCTTGCTTTGTCTGACCAATAAGGCTGCAACAATTCTTTTCACTATCAATTAATCTGACAATTATTTTCTCAATTAATCAATTGCTTGGTTTATAAAATGTCACAAACTGTGAAAAACACCCATCCTAATTTCCAGAGGTGAACTGTTTACTACTGTTTCACATAAGACAAAGAATAACAGCAAATCTTTGCAATTAAGAAGCTGGAACACGGTAATATTTTGCAGTTCTGCTTGAAAAAATTACTTCAATGATTGATCCATAATCAAAACAGTTGCTGAAAATTTTTCGGTTGATTGACTATTGGATTAATCGGCCAATTGTTCAACTTTACATAGAAATATTCAATTTAATAATCTGAAAATCCTCACATTTGAGGAGCTGGAGTCAGCAGATGTCAGTATTTTCCTTGATAAATGGCATTACATGAAATTGTTATATATAATTCATTTTCTGCACATTGACAAATCAATTTAATTATCTCAGCACTTCTGACGTGCATTAACATCATTACTGATTAACATCTTGCTTATTGTAAACTTTTTCAATTGCTGTAATAGAAAGATATGCAATTACACATTAAAATGTTCTACATGAGGTAAAATACAATCAACATATAGACTACAGGAGTCTATATATATATATATATATATATATATATATATATATATATATATATATATATATATATATATATATATATATATATATATATATATATATATATATATATATACATATATACATAAGGCGGATGAGGTCTGATAACCTGCTGTTGTAAAGCTGTTCTGATGGTTGATAGAGCTTCACCATCGCCTGCGGTCCTCACAGAGATGTAAAATCAAAGAGTGTGAGGAGCTACAGTGTTTCCTCCACATTACTGCTAACATAGCAATGACAGAAAAATGCTTGCCTGGCAAAAAACCGGATCCTCCTGAGTACAGCAGGAACAAATAAATGGCAAACAGTGAAAAGAGTCATAAGTCACATTCACTTGTCACCTCCATTATGCTGCTGCTTCGTTAAGCCAAAATGCGTAATTACTAAGGTGCCTTAAAATAACATTGTTTTGACTCAGTGGTCACAGCAAGGATGCAGTAAGTATGAGAGTGCACTCCTCTCTAACCTAAATTTCAAAGCAAACTCATATTGACCCCATAGAAGGAAGAACACACTGGAGCACTCACTTTTTCTTTTATTTATTCGTCACTTAGTTTCAGATTCTGTGGGCGAGATATAAATGTGTTTGAGCAAAAATATCAGACTGTGTGAAACACCTTCAGGTTGTTCACACAGGGATGATAAGTTCCAGTGCAGGCTTTAGTAAAGTTTGGTAGATGACATGTAGCCTTAGATCTTACAGTATCTCTACAGTCACTTACCAAAACCTGAAATTTGTGAGTCCAGTCTCAATATAGAGTTTGCTTTAAAGGGGTACTCCAGCGTTCAAAGTCTCAAGTCCAATCTGCAGGAGCCCAAATGCAGGATGTTTAATACTTGTGCAGTGTAAATGAGGCTTGGCATTAGTTCACGTTAGGGTGTGAAAAGCAAACTAGTTAACACTTAAAAAAAGGCAATAAACTGTCTAAAGAAGTCACTGCTGAGGTGAAAGTTTCAGACTTGAGGCTCGACACCTGGTCGTTACTCAGTGTTCCCAGAATCATCAGTTACTAAACCTGAGTTTTGACCAAACAAACCAAACAATCTGTAGACTGATTTCTAACACATTAAGGATGTATAGAACCATGTTAACTTTTCACATTTGAACACCAGTGTACAAATCCATACCAAACCTGTTTCTTATATAAAAGGAAAATAATTGAAATTTTATGATAAACTATTTTAAGAATTAAATGAGTCTACTTAAGTAATAATCTCTTTGTTTGAATTAATAAGAGTTTTGAGCTTTTCTTCACACTGATCTTTTCACCTGTCAGCAGCTGTTTGCTCAGGCGTGTTTTGATCTGTCTGGATGCTATTGGATGTAACCACCTGGTGATAGCCTAAAGGTGCAAGAGTACAGCTTTTAGTTTAAAATCAATAAGGTAATAAGGAATGCTTCATCCCAAATTCAGCTCTGAAGCCGCGAAGAACAAGACTGGAATGTATTTCACTTCTAGGGCCAATTATTTGTTCACTGATGGAACATTATGATTTCCTTTTTTTTTAACAGATATATCAAAATATGTGTATTAATTGCAAAAGTCTTATTGTGATCTCATGTAGAGCTCAAAGAAAAAGGGACATTACCCATATGAATGTGTGTCAAAGTGGATCTTGTTGACCTGTGACTTACCTATTGCCAGCGTCATGACCTTCAACTTGTTCCGCACCAGTTTGACCACCATGCTCTTCTGCAGCGGTGTGGAGCGGCAGCAGAGCACCGAGCGGCAGCTTCTGGCAACAGCCAGAAACTTATCCTCCAAGCTCTTGTCCAGGGCATAGGCCAAGGTCCGCCCATCAATTACCAGACCCAACCGGTGCACCATGAAGGGCGCAGTGTGGGAGGATGAGGACGGAGATGAAGAGGGATAGATCTCGAAGGGCGCAAAGTTAGTGTGGAAGGTCTTGGCAGCCTGGTCTGCAGAGCTGCAGAGGAATTTGGCCTGGATGTAGTGTAAACTCTCCTCCAGCAACAATGCGCACGCCTCCTGGTTCAGAGACAGACACAGAATGCGTTGGAGTTCAGGACAGTAAATTGTTTAATATCAAACTGCCTGACCTGGTTCACATCTGGCAACCAGATGTGTCAACAGCACAGAATTAAACATTGCCGGTCCTAAAATGACCTGAATTTGTGGAATGGTCTGGATGTGGAGCTAAAATAAAGTACAAACATAAATCAGTTCAAGAAGATATACAAAACAAATATTTTTCAGAGATATGAGGATGAGGAAGGGTTGTGTTAACTGTATAAGTTTCATTTTATTGACACCGGATGGATGTTTAATTTGTACATAGAATTGGGATAGTTGTTTATAAATTGTATATATGAGTTTATGGATGAGGAGTTTGGACAGGGGTAGAAGAAATAAGTGTAAACTTCTTCCTACTCCTTTTTGAACATGTAATATTTAATTTGTGTTGTTAATGAGAATTTGTTAATTGAGTTTGTTGTATAGGTTTATTTCACTTTATTGTTATTCTTGTTTTGTTTTTATCTGTTTTTTAATTTTTACATGTTTGAAATAAAAATAGACTAAATAACCTCATTTTTTAATAAAGGTGGTTATCAATGAGCACATACAATACATTATGTTAAAGGAATAGTTTGGAGAAATATTTTTTTTGCTTTCTTGCCTTCTTGCTGAGAGTTGTACAGTACCAGAAGATTTATACCAGTATGAAGCTACCGCTAGCAGCTGCTGAGCTTAGCGTAGCATTATGACTGAAACAGCTGCTATAGCCAACCAACTCTACATGCTACCTCTAAAGCTCACCAATTAACATGTTATATTTATTTTGTTTAATTGGCACAAAACCTTCCTGGAGTCTTACTGTCACTTGAGCTTTAGAGGTGGAACCAGGCTAGTTGATTCCCTCCTTTTACAGTCTCTGCTAAGCTTAGCTAACTGGCTGCTGGTTGTAGCTTCTTGGTCAACAGACACACTCATGCGAGTGGTATTTAATCTTCTCCTTTAACTCTCAGCAAGAAAGGGAGTACACATATTTCCCGGAATGTCAAACTATTCCTTTAAGGATAAAAACATTAAAAGAATTTTTTGTGTTATATTTCTTTTGTGAAGCTATTGTTCTGTCTCCTCAGTGAAGCAAGTCTGGCTTAATAAAATCCTAGAAGCCGCCATTCACCTGAGAGTCAGCATTCAGTGTCAGGATTTCCTCCTCGGGATCCAGCAGTTTGCAGGCATACGCGATATTGACAGCAGTTTCCTGTTTGTCGCCAGTAAGCACCCATATCTGCAGGCCGGCCTTCCGCAGGGAGGCTATAGTTTCAGGAACGCCGTCCTGCAGCCGGTCCTCAATGCCTGTTGCTCCTGTGGGTGAAGATACACGACTGTGACAAACCCCCCAAAACATCTGCAAGATGAGTCAACATTAATATACTACACAAATTACCATGGATATTAGGGTTTAATCCCAGCGTCAAATGTAGCATTGACATGGCATCTTCTTGGGAGGCCTAAAAATGAATAAACAAATATAACTATTACCTAAAAGCTGGAGGTTTGTCTCCAGACGCAGGGCTGACTCAAAAAGCAGCTCCTCTCTCCCCTGGATGGCCGTCTCAGCCTCCAGGTGACGCTGCAGCCAGCAGGCATATTCCTCCTTGCTCAGAATCTGAGACAAACACATAAAAGTTTATACAAACACAGACACACACACACACATCCATACGCACCATCGTTTGTTAAAACATTAAGGGGAAATTTCACAGTGGAGCAGCTTCTCATTCTCTGCCTACATGGCAGAGGATCCATGGGAGAATGTGAGACCTTGAGAAGGTGTTTTATCACATTGCTTTGGTGACGGGCTTTGCACAAGCAGGGATATAATGAGCCTGACTTGTGAGAGCATAAATTAACAGCCTGGGAAAGTGGCACAGATTGCAGCTGAGTCACGAAGAATGTCACTTTGGAAAGGCCGGCCCATGTGATCATCTGCGCTGGACTACAAACACAAGCTGCCAAATAGCCACTGAGATGCATCAGCTCCTCTCTTCTAAAGCACTTTAATGAGAGAGGGCATTTGTTCAGCACTTCTTAAAAGGTTTATGGATCCCTGTTACCTTTTTTGCAATGCACAGTGTGCGGAGGCCATCTGCAGCGTACAGGTTTAGGTAGTTCTGGGTCCTGTAGACAATCTTTTTCTGGCGTTTCCCTTTGGAGTTACCTGGAAAAAATAGAAAAGGACAGAAGAGAAAGATTAAATATCCTTGTTTTCAGGGAACTGGCATAAGTAGTTTAGCATTTTGGTTCCAGATTGCCAAGGGCTTCTTCCAAGAGGCACATGAAAGCCATCTGTCTTCACGCCTAAATTAACCATGTATGCTGCGCCTCAGTATATTTCACCAAGTCTTCATATTACTCATCGAGCTGAGACTGGACAATACTGAGCAAAATAAGACTTTAAAGCTCATTGAAGAAAGATTTTTACAAACATAACTGATCTATTCTACTTTCATATGATTACATATGACATATACATGTTTTGAAGTATCATGTTTTGTTAGTCTTGCTTAAGTGTGTCTCTGGTGTAGCATCTTTGGCATCTTTCTGGCAGGGGGACAGTACATAAACAGATTGGCCTTATCAGTCTCCTGACACAGATGCACCAGCCAACACTCGGATTGCCAGCCTTGTAATCTCACTAATAACACACCAGCTTGGCAGGCACCGCTACACATGCACCGCCACGCAAAATCATTTTCACTGAAGGGAGCAAATTAACAAAAAACTGTCAGTAATCTAAGGAATTCAAACACTGACAGGCTGACTTGTTTTCTTCACCGTGATAAAAGACTTAAGATTGTCCCATTTAAAAGTAAAATGTTCAGTTTTGCTCGCTAATGATTCTGACTGACAACTCTACTTTCAGTAGGATTTTTGTTGTTTGTGACAGAAACTCTCTTTCCTCTTTGGCTGTGAAAAAAAAAGCATTTCCAAGGACAGCAGGAGTTTTCCTTTTTTTGACAAATAGCTGCTGGGACCAGACAGCCTTACAGACGCAGGTGGAACTACGCATAATGTTTATTTTTCCTACCCATGAAAAAGGGAAAATCCACCTAAAAAAGTATTCATATCCTGTATGTAAAACCTGTATTCACAGATTGCTTTGGTCACTTGGCAGGGGAAACAAGCTGTAAACACAACACTAACATTTTCTCAGCTTTTAAGTAACGTGTCAGCAAACGGTTGCTTATTTGATCATCCAGCAGACAAATATTCACTCTCTTTATAGTTCTGCTTTGGTTTCCAACAACTCCTGCCTCTTCAGCCGCTAAATGCTCCACTGTGTTCACCTACTTGCTCTTAACTTTGCTTGCCGGTTTGTTATGGGGCAGTAGTGTACAGCGGGTTTCTTTCTGAATTCAGCTGCCTGTTGTAGTCAAAAACGACAGCATGAGAAGGGGTGAGAATGAACCAAAACAATGAGCTGAAAGACGCTAAAAAGCTCTATAGAACCGAGGAGATCCTCAGAGTCAGGCAATAATTATCTGTGAGTTCGCCACTATGAATGACCCCTTACGCATTTGATCTGTTGTTATTATGAAAATATCGATTATGGCAGCTTTAATGGTATTTTTTTTACATTCAAATAAGTTGCAAATGCAAGAACTGTGAGCACACAGACCCAAGCTTATAATCTAAAGGACTGCTTGTCATCAAGATCTAATATCTTCAGTGGAAGACTTTCAGTGAAAATGGTGCATTGAGATAAATAACATTACAATTAAAATTCTGTTTTAAGGTGGAATTCTCTTTAAAACAGGAGCCTGCAGCAGGAGCGAGACTGCAGTTACGTCATGGCCCACGCTCCAACTTCTAAGCCCCAAGGGTCTACAGTGAACCTCCAGCACCTCCATGCGCACTGTTATTAGTGACACTGAACAACTCCCGTGTCGCCTGAATGGAGCCATTATGGAGGTCTGTGTTATGAGGAGTCTCAACTCATTCTGAGCTCTAATTGGCTGGTTTTACCCAATGGTAAAACAAAGTAGTGAGCTGTCTCTGCGAGGACACACCCAGCCAGCCATTAGAGCACATGGTGGAGGAAGGGTGGGGTGGGGTGAGAACTGCCTCGATGGAGCCTCTCCTCTAGCGATCAGCACAGCTTTGTGAATTTTAAGTAAGTGAAAAACTTCTGAAAATGGCATACTGTGCCAGCTCAGGCTTTGCTCAATAGAAGGCAATAAAAATGATGAACAATCAGCACTCCCACGGTACCTAAATGCAAAGGGACCTGCGTGGTCCTCGTAATGGAAAATCGATACAATAAATCATATTGTAATTCAGAATTCCTCCAAAGAATAGGACTGCACCTCAGCTGGAAAACATGCCAAAACAAGATGGGAGTGCTTTCCTCCATTGATGTGTTGCTGTCTTGATTCAGCGTAAGGGGATAATTTAGCTGGAAACCATTTTACCACAAAGCCGAGATGCCTTGTCGAGATGAACTGCTTGCCTCTAATGAGCGGGAGGGAGCCACTAACCAGGCATCTGAAATAAATGAAATACCCACACCACATGACAGCATGCTTTTACTGAAAGGAAGTCAAGACGAGTTGCTGCGCAGGTTGATGCAGCCCATCAAAATATAAATATGTGGAATATATATCACCAAGTCATGGGGCTTTTACACCCAGTACCGCATCACGTTCTGAAAATAAGTCTAGATCTTACTAAATCATGAGCTGTGTGTGGAGAAAAAAAAACACATTGAGATATCTTGTGAGGAGCTCTCTGGTGATTTAGTATTACACTTTCATAAATTTACACTGACTTATTATGAATGAACCAACAACTGTAAGCATGAAGTCATACTGGATGACAGGTAACTCACTGATTGGACAGTTTGGTGAATCAGTACAAGCACTACAAGGACCCACTTGGGGAAATTAAATTGTGCAAACTCTATCTAGGCCTAAGTGATGAAGAGCATTATTAGTGGAGACTGCAACTGGACCTTAAAAGGGACAAAAAGGAGGTAGTTAATGTGTGGTCGCTATGTTTCACTCACTTTCTATTAGGGAAATGCTCAAAAATAAAGAGCAGGAAACAAGGTCAACACACCTCTGTTTAAACTGCCTTTCACATTCTGAGGTATCAGAGAAAATCTCTGCGCTCACGTGCTGATGCGCATACATGTTACCATGGTTACCAAAAACTAACAAAGCTATATGTTGCTTAGAAAGTTGTGGGGATTTTATTAACAAATCATGATCAGCAGATAGATTTAATAGTAGTTTATCTTTTGAATTCATACTAAAATTACATATTCATCATCACAAAAAAGAAAGATTGACAGCTTTCACACCAGCATCAAAACGAACCAAACAGTAACTGTACCAGAGTACAAAACCCAACCAAACAGATTAGACATCACCCTTCAACTCCACGTGCCCAGTTCATAACACAGGCTCTCTGTTAAAAATTTGTCTCAAGCCCTGATGACATCATCAGGGTTATTTTCTCAGACTTTAAAAACCTCCTTCCACAGCCACAGAGGACACAATACAACGCTTTTCTAGGCTGAGCGGTAGTATAATCGATGGACCGCTCTGTTAATGTGTGGCCACAGAGCGCTGCTTCAGTAATTCTGTTGCAGCTTTTCCAAAAAATAGTAGATAATAGTTGATTGATTGATTAAGTCAGCTTCTGAAATGTGAGTGTTTGTTGCTTCTCTCTGTCTTATATTATGTAAACTGAATATATTTGTGTCTTGGGCTGTTGGTCGGGTAAGACAAGCAATTTGATGTCACTATTTTATAGACTATAGACCCTTAATCGTGTAATAAAAAAAACAACAAAATAACAAACAATGAAAATAGCCATTACTCGCAGCACTACACTACTGTGTGCTGTGTTAAGTGTTCAATGGTTGTGCTGAAACAGTTGTACTAAGCACCTCTGGACAGATTGTGTACAGAGCATTAGTGAAAAGTGCCTGTGTAGCTCTTAGTGTGCCTGGAATACTAACAAGCTGGTACACCTTTGCCATTAGGATGTTAAAGAACTTGAAGCGTACGGAAGATCAGAGAGGAAAAAATACACAAGGAAGCCCGGAAGTTTATTTGTTTTTTTTTTTAAAAGGACCAATCAAAGTAGCATTGAATTCTGCAGCAGTGACTTGCTCTAAAAATACTACTTACGTAACGTGCTTGTTTATAACTTTACATCAGTGGAAAACATGAAGGTTTGGGGTGAGAGGTGGGCAGTGAAACCTTGAGTGCTCTATAAAGATAAAGACCACCACCCTGTGCAGGCATGTTGGTCCACAGACAGTGCAAGCACTCAGGAAAAGAGCAGGCTCAAGAAAACGTGTTTTCACTGTGTAATCACTGTTTTTCACAAAACCCAAAGCAGCTACAACAAAAGGCAATCAATCATTTAGAATTGACCAGTGTCAAGTGAAAATATTCTTAATTTGTTGACATGTCCAGTGAGCCCATGTGCCAAGTGAAGATTGCATCAAATGATTTGTGGCCAATCTCCGGTCCACAGCCACCATTCATCAATTCTGTTGGAGACGTCTGCGGACGTGATACAGCGCTAGCCACACAGCACTTCAACCCAACAGCAGTGTCGTCATTTACCAAGAGAGTACCATCTCTTAATTGACCTTAACATTATGATAAATTCCTAACTGGACACCACAATCTGACAAACTGCAGCTACAGTGACAGTATAAATGAGCGTTTTCCTACCTGTGTCAGGAGGTTTGATAAGGTCCATGATGACAGAGTCCGCTCCTTTGGTATAGACAGTGATCTGGTCCGTCAGAGGGTGTCTCACGACCACAGACATGCGTTTCCTGGTGGAGTCGAAGCCCAGTGTGTGCAGCAGCTCAAAGCTCAACTTCCCCAGGTGGGGCAGTTCCACCGTCACCTGGTCAGGGAGGCGTCCGACGAGGGAGCACTTGTAGGCCCGGGCAGCGTAGACCAGCGCTGCCTCGTCAGGCGACTCGGCCTCGTAGCGCAGCTCGCCCTCCTCCAGGGCCCAGGCCCTCCCGTCGTAGCAGGGCGGCACAGGGCTGAAGGCGTGCTCCAGGCCTCTGGGAGAACGCTCCTCGTCCAGCTTGGTGAGCGTGCTCTCTGCCGAGGGGGAGGACAGCATGCTGGAGCAGCCCTTGTTTGAAGAGCGGTTGGTGATGAGGCTGGAGGAGCTGCTGCTGTTGGAGCCAGAGGTCAGACGGCTGGGGGTGAAGCGTTTGATGAAGTCCTCGATGGTCTTGACTGGGGACTTCAGCTCAAACCTCATCCGGACCTGGAGGACATGAAGAGACACAAATGAGCAGACTGAGTCAATCATACTAATTCAAACATCATTACATTTTGCAAATTGTGCAAATTCTACAGGTCAGTTCCTGTTGTACAGAAGACTTCTGCTCTGATGAAAATGCACCTCCTGGATTCATTCCTTTAGCCAATTCTTTATCCCAAGGTGGTGCAGGACAATAGCAGAGCGAGTGACTCACTTTGAGGTCTGCTGGCAGCAGGAACCTCAGTTCTCACGCATACTGTATATATGTATATATAAATCATTCAGGTGCTAGATTAGCCACAAGGGCATCATAATAAAATGTGAACAATTACACTGGCACAGAGAACAAAAAAGCACAAACAATACAAAAAGAAGAAGGAAAAAAACAGAAGGTACATTGTTCTGTGCAGATTTTGTCTTATCAGATAACCTTCAAACAGAAGAACAAAGAACATAAATAATGTGTCACAGCCTAAGGCGTAATCTGAACAGATTTGTGCATCTGAGTGGCAGCACAAGCGAGCTACTGCACAGTGTGGCGAGGAGAGGATATCACCTCTGAACAGGACAACCACACCCAGGCTCACACAAAAACACAAAACACGGATACACACATCAAAGATGCAGGCAACAGAACAGTGAAAGCTACGTGCAGAAGGAGACTTTGTGAGTATTTTTGAAAGGTTTTTGTGCTATTGAGAGTGTTTTTCTTGGATAACTAGTAAAACACACTTAATTCTTTTTGTCAAAAGATGGAAACTACATCCATGTTGTTCAAAAAAAGAAAAACAAAATGCGTGCAAGATTAGAGAGGCCCTTGCATTAGCGTTTTGGAAGGATATCAGTAGAATTAGCCCCTACTGGATCTCCCACTGATGCTCCCTATCATACCTCCCAGCTTTCTAGACATTAATCTTGTTTTACAGCCAATCTCAGGAGCATGCTGACACAAAGAAACTAGTTCAAAGACTGCAAACGAACAGAAAAAACAACAACAGCAAAAAAATATAGACTTAGACTAAAGTTATTAATGTGATTTTCTAGGAGACAGTGCACCGACATCTGTAGGAATCCTCAAAAGATATGATACCATGTTTTTCTCACAAAATTAGGTCATAAATGAGAAATATGGGGTGTCCTGGTGGCTTGGGGCAGCAGTTCCCAACTTTTTTTTTTGCTTGTGACCCATTATAATGAACTAATGAATGTATCCTGTCATACAATATCTCTGCACAGTATGGCATCCTGTGCAGTAAATACAGTAGCAAGCTCGTCAACAACTAAAAACGACTCAGAAGGCCACAGAGCCTCTTGTGAGCTCGATTTATTTTAGCAAGAGAGCTCCGATGCATTGATATGTTGTCGGCACAATATTATAAGTTTAGCTGCTTCACTGATCCAAGAGACATGTCTATTAAAGTAATTAAACACAAGGCCTGCTTTAACTGCTAGTTAGACGTGACAGTCTACTTTCACACAAACAGAACACACACGGGTAAGAAAGGCAAGAGTCAAAGCAGAACCAGTGAAAAAACAGACAATTTCAACTGTCAGCTCTTACAGTTACATTCAAATTCAGTGTAAAACAACAAAAACACTTCTCTGTCAGTCAATCGGACCAAATCAACAATCTCATTAATTTCTACATTGGGACAAAGTCGTCCCATATTGACCCGAAGGAGGTGTGAGATTTTGTTGAGGTGACTCTTACTTTTTGCCTGGGCTGGTTTGGAGAGGACACAACCACCGTGTTGCAGATGGTTAGAGCGATGAAGAAATCAATGATGTCAGAGAGATCAGAGGGCAGCTGGGACATAGGCTGGCTGTGGAAGCGCATGAAGTCCATCTGACTGCTGCATTCATTGACTTTGTCTAGGAGCTGAGGGTCGGGGGTGATATCTTTCTCCTGCATGACAGATGAGAGTTTATCAGTGGAGAGCAGACAGCAGAGAGTATGAGGACATCGGGACAGTGAAGAGCACTGACCATAGGGCTGCTAAAGGCCGTATGTTTAGACAGGATGCTGGCTCGCTTTGCCTCCGCCCTGCTGCCTGTCCTGCGGTGGGACTTTGTGCTCTGGGAGCGCAGCACCACCCGGGCGCTCTGGTGGCTGGTCACACTGTCCCGTCTGGGCAGGGTACCACCGTGGGATGTACACTCTTCTTCCTCAGAATCCATCTCCTGGTACATAGCAAGTCTTCTAGCTGGATAACACACAGACACATATCATTGAGAGTGACTTAAAAAGGCAATAGCTGCTAATTGTTTTTGAACGGGGATGGAGGATGTTTATGCTGTACAGTACTGCTGGCTTGTCTCACCATTGGCATCATGGGAGTACTCCACTCCTGCCACAGTGCAACGTCGAAACACCATCTTGTTCTCCGTCAGCGTGCCTGTCTTGTCAGAAAAGATGTATTGCATCTGGCCGAGATCCTCAGTGATATTAAGAGCTCTGCACTGCAGGTGAGAGTCTGTCTCCTCGTCGTACAGATCCATGTCCTGATGGATGAAGTACACTTGGCAGATCTTTACAATCTCAATCGACACGAAGAGGGAGATGGGTATCAGCACCTGGGAGAGGACAGAGTGTTTATTAGAAAGGAGGTACAGCTGGTTATCAGTTTCCCCGGCCTATTTTGTGAAGCATTTGCAGTAAATACATTTTACAGCAGTGATTCCCCTTGTACCCCCTTGTTCCTCTTGGGGGTACTTCTGCAGTCGCTTGAGGGTGCATGGAAGGACTGTGGAGTAGCTCACCTAATCTCAAAAAATAGAAATTATGATTTGAATTGATGAAAAAAAAAGAAAAAAAATCCACATATTGAGTCATCTTTAACACCTGAACACCATGTGTTGCCAGTGTGTGAAAACTAGCAAGCAAGCAGAGGAGTTGAAACCATTAGCCAAACAACTGATGGGTAGATGGTTTAAATGGTTAAAATAGAGAAACAAAATACATAGCTGGCCTTCAACTAAAGACAGCTAAAATGTATGTATTAACAGTTAAAATAAGATGGCTAAAAGTAACAGATAAATGGTTAAAATAATTAGCTAAAAGGTGGTTGAATGGTTAAAATAATTAGCTAAAAGGTGGTTGAATGGTTAAAATAATTAGCTAAAAGTAATGGATAAATGGTTAAAATAGCTATAATTAATGGAGAAACAGTGGAAATAGTTAGAAGTAATGGATAAATGGCTGAAATAGTTCGCTAAAAGCAATGGATAAATGGTTAAAATACCCTAACCCTAAAATGAATGAAACAGTTGAAATACTTGTCTAATAGTAATGGATAAACCAGCTGAAATAAATGGTAGTGTTGATGAGGTACACCTCCAACTACACCACTGTTTATTTAAAACACTGTTGGAAATAACCAATGTTTTGGAGTTTTACAGCTTTTCATTCACTTTTTAAAAAGGTCAAAAATATTCACAGTGCAAGTAATGATATATAGGTGTATTGGGTATAGGTTTGATTGTTTAAAAAATGTTGGTGTATCCCCAAGTGGGACATTTCCAAACAACATTTCTGGAAAGTAGTTTGGAGAAATGAGTCATAGCTTTTGGGAGGACAATTCAGCCCGCACACTCTCTCTGTGCCTGGGAGCCAACAGAGTCATGTGTTTATTTGAAAGTGTATCAAGAAATGTCTGGCAATACTGGAAGGTCTCCAACCACAAACAGTTACTATTTGTACAGTGAAACCAAACTGCTATCTTCACTAACTTTCCATTTATTTCAAGTGTGACCTGATACCAGGTCAACTGGAAGCAACATCTGATACAGGACAGGGCGACATTTTCTCTGACATTTTTGCATGCGAGGAAAAGAAATAAAAAAAGAATCAATAGCTGTCAGGTGTCAGTCACTTGTTCTTATTTTGATTCTTTATTAGAAAGATGATTTTGCAGCATGAAGCATTTTCTTCCTCACTGCTTTTCCAGATATCATATGAAGATACAGATCTAGAGGTCACACATCCTGAGGGCTGCAGTAACTACAGTCAATACTTTGATTCATAGCAATGCTTGTATACAGTGGCGTAAAACATTTCAAACTTAGTGATATGCCTTGTTCATATCTTCACGTCACCGTGTTTCATTCAGTTTCTCCCTGTTTCGTACCTGAAAGACGATGATCATAGTGAGGAAGAGATAAATAGCTGACATGATGGGTGATAAGTCTGTCCCCTCCGGACTGAGAACGTCAAACACAGGCCTCTTATCTCCGTACTGAAACATCCACAGCCCATGACCTGGAACAGCAACACCACAAGGTCAACTCATATAAACACTGGAAGGAGGAGATAGAAATACAACTCAATCCAAAAAGGAGATTTTATTTTCTTTTTCTCAATAAATCCAAAGAAATAAAATTGAAATTTCTCCACTGGATCACAAGGATTTCCAACATTAACTGTTTAACTCTTAAACTGCTACGCACCAACAGCAGCAAACAGGCACATGACCAGCAGGATGATGACACACCAGAACACATCTACATTCATCTGTCTCTCCAGTTTACTGCGCTTGTAGCGCGGGCCGTTGTTGTTCAGCATGGCTTTGGTCTCGTGACCTGCAAAGACACACGGCATTAGCAGCAACTGCTCAGGGGTCAAATATGGAGTGTGGCAGCTGACAACATGCTTATTTTGGGGGGCCAACCTGCGTAAATGACTATTCCCACAGCCTCCTCTGTGTTGCGGATGGTGCAGCCTCTCAGCAGCAGGTTTTCTTTGTAAAGTGCATCTCTTCTGCCACTTCGATGGATTCTGTCAAAAGTGGGTTACAAAATACTTGAAAAATTACTGGAAGTGCTGGTCCAAGGCAAAATAAAACATAAATAAAATACTGATAGCACTGAAAGAAATACAGTATCCCTGATAGCAGAGTCCCACTGAAGACAACATCAGTTTATTCTGCTGAGCACCTCAATCGATCACGCTCTAAAGCATCATGGTCTTCCCTCACCAGGAGCCCTTATCTCAGCACAAATTCCCTCTGATATAGAGGCACTGACCGTGCTACCGCTCCACACAAACCCCTCGGGTTTAGAGTCAATCAGGCAATTCACCGCTTCATCGCGGACCCTCAGACTTCAGACTCTTACGTTTAAAGCTTGTCAGGCTCATCTAGGGTGTAGATGTCATACAAAGACTGCATTCATGCTCTGAGTCAGCCTACCAAAGAAGTTCAAACCCCTCTCAGAAAAAGCCTTTCAGCATGTTGAGATGTATTAAACGACGGGCAAATGTGCCTGTTGTGGGGGAGAGCAGAGCTTTTAACGTCAGCCTTAATCCCATTACTAAATCAAGGATTACAAGAGTGTTGGTTAAACAGCTCACAACCTTTAGCCAGAAGCAGCTCTTAATCATCTCTGTTGTAGCTTCTTTCAAAGTCACGCAACTGTCAGCATGTTTACCAACAGGAATGGTCATCCTTTGGCCTCTGACAGCAGGCAGGCTGACACGTCACCACCATTATAGATTAATAACAGTGTCCCTGAGCTCCGGGCGGCCGTAGTTCACACACAGCTCGTCCTAGTTCATAGCTCACGCTGTTCGAGAAATTGATAACACTCTGAGACGCAGAGTGCTTTCTCTCCCTGGAAGGTAGAGAGATTAGACTCAGTGCCATTGGCCATAATGTAATAAAACACTACTGAGACAAGCCCCCCCCCCCCCTCCTCCCCAACCCTCTACCCTCACCTTCGCCGCTGTGCCCAGTGCTCCACTGTAGCCTGGCAACCGAATACCTGCAGCATCTGGTCTCCTTCTGAGCAAAGAATAAATGTCATAATCATGCGAGTGCAGGTCAGCTTGGCCGCTATACTGTAAGCTCAGAGGAGGTTTCTCATCTTTTTACCTCACACAAACTTATCCAACACATTTCACTGCGGAGACTCGATGAAAAGACCGTGGAGACACACTTGGCACAAATCCAGCTTGCTGTAAAATTAGCAACAGTTGAGAAGTGGCCAATGCAAACACAGTGCCTATCACTGATAAACATGAACATAAATATGTTAAAGGAGTACTCCGGTGATTAAGTCCCCAGTGTGGGTCAAACCCTGAATCCTACACTTCCTATACTGTAACTGGATAGTTTTATTTATTAGATCCTCCCTTCCTGGAAAATCCTTCCACATCTTTCACACTCCATCTCCCAGTTTGTAACCCAGGCTTTCTATTTAAGTATCACGCACATCTCCAGGTCTATATTTATATTCTAAGACTCTAATGGATTATCTCTGCATGATTTACAGTTCAAATAACTCCTTATTTATCTCGTACTGACTCTTTATGCAGCCCCTCAGTTCAGCCTCTGTCTGAAACAGGCCGTTATAGCTCCTGTCTCCTGATGAGGCCACTCTGTTCTGATTGGTTCCCGGAGGCTATGTAAACAAAAAGAAGTAGTAGTAGGATTTCACTTCTTCTTTCTGTTCTTCACATGAAATATAAACTTCTCAAATGCATCTGTACACGTTTGAGCCTGAATCTAATTCGAAATATGCGAGTGTGAAGTGTGAAATGAACAACCCGTGGAACAACCTTAGCGATGAAGGCTACGGAACGGCCGGCCTTTATGGGAATGTGCGAAACAATCTGATGTCATCACCAGGAGGAAATAGAGGTCACATTGCAAACATAGCCCTTCAGAGCAGACTGAAGCCTGGGCTTTTGACTTTCGGGAGCATTTTTACAGACATTCGCCTCAAGTTTTGAAACTTTTGACTATCTTTAACATCATATGTTTGACATCTGACTTCAAAAATAACAGCAAATCATAACAAGCATGATATATCCCCTTTCAAAAACATGTGTATCCAAATCCATGGGTGAGATAAGGCTGATGACATCATTAGGGTTATTATCTAAGACTTGAAAAATCTCCTCCGGAGCAACAGAAGACATTACAAAACATGTTTTCACAGGCTGGGTAGTTCTCCTCATGACTGACCTTTGTCTGTAGGATAGGTGGAGTTGCCTATTAAGTGTTCGACGCTGTTAAGTGTTTCAGGGCTGATACACCAGTATATAGTGCTACATGTGGGTGAACAGATGTCACTGGTCACACACTGGTTAGTCACCAGTTATGTCAACAATAACCACAATCTAAATAGCAATTAGCTCAAATGTGGTTAATGAAGTAGACAAACAGATTAATACAACATGATGAACTGAATCATGGAGTAAAACTTCATCAATCCTTCTCATCTTCTACAATACTGAACCCACCAATCATGTCTGCAAATCTTGAGAAAACATATCTTGCAACCTGCAGCTTTTCTACTGTAAACAAAAAGGGACGTAAGGTGTTACACAGGAAGGGAAGCATGTTGTTGGTCAATACTCAGGTTCTGGTGCAGACCAAGGAACTACAGCTTCAGTAATCAGGGCAAACCCAGTTGCGACCACATCCCAAGAAGGCAAATTGTAATCCTGACCTGGAAAAACTGTTCAAATCATAATTATAAGTTGGAAAATCCTGGCTTGTAAACAAAACCGCACTTTCGCATAATTTCCATATTGGAGCTAAACATTATTCATTACTCACTGCAGCCATTAACCTACAGTGACATGAAAATGAAACGTGAGACATGTAATGTGAGTTAACAAATAAGAAAGCTGATCATCTGATCACCACCACCACATACCATACAGAACTGAGCAGACAGGATAATACTCACATGTAGCCTCTGAATCTGTTCAGGTCATTGTTGGGCTTTTCACATTCAATTATGCTGTTGTACTTCGAAGGGTCAAAATCACAATCCTGCAAACAGACAACAAACAGCTGGTTATTCAGGCGGTGACAGATCCTGAACGCATCATACTCATTTCCTGCCTCGTAAATCACTTACAAAGCTGATTTTTGATTTTTTTTTCTGAAACCTGCATTGTTTACATCCACGTTTACAAGTTTGCACTCTTCTTCTTCCCTGCCTTTGCTGGTATGTTGCTACGTTTATTGGTACGTTACTGCTGCCTGTAGATCAGTTGAATCATGTGAGACCATTGGTACAAATGTGTTTGTCCTCCTGTGCGAGTCCTCCTACGCATGCATGAGACAAACAAAACACTTGTAAAAAAAACTGCTCTATAGCGCTACTATAGGTAAAAACCTGCACAGGCTACTAGAGCTGGGTATTTGTACTTGATTCCTTTAAGGTATCGACCGAAAATAACCCAGTACCAAGGAGCATCAAAACTTCTCCAGTCAAATGATACCTGCATTCAATCCTTTTTGTACCCAGATCTAGAAGAACATAACTGTTTGTATGGTTTTGCTTGCAGCCAATCACCTCAAGCATTCTTCGATGTAATGCAACGTGTGATTGGCCCACTAATGCAGCAGCTACAACCCATACAGTCTGTGGTGATAATACTTCATTGTACAGTTTTGTACAGTTATTTAATCAGCATTTCAATAATTACAACACTTTCAAAATGTCTTCATGTAAAAATCATTTGGATGGGGAGCAGTGGTGATGTTTTACGCAGCTGAATGCTTCCATTCATATAATGCAAATCAAATGAAGTAGAAAAAAAAAAGATATGGAATGAAGTACTCTATTTGTATCAGTATCACTTTAAGGGTACTGGCATTGTTACTGGTATCGTTATTTTTCAAACAATACTCAGCCCTACAGGGTATTTTTTTATGAGAGGAGCTGTTCAATCTACAGCTTTTCACTAAAATAAATAAATTAATAAATTATCAAATGATTAGTAAATTATCCAAATTTCAACAATCAATTAATCAACGATTTTTTGTCACCAGAACTGTGAAAAAAAAAAAAAAAAAAAAAAAAAGCACACCACAATATGGGTAAATGTTCATTACTCGGGGATATACTCGTTTCTGATTGGCTGAAGGTTGAGAATATAGTTCATATGCTGGTCGGAATGTTTTTATGTAACTTGTGTAACCATAGTAACACTCACAGTTTTGGGAAAGGTGATTTTTTTTTTTTTGCTATCAAAATTTAGTAGTAGCTGAGTAGCCATCTCACCAGGTCGAAGAAGCTGCGGACGACCTGCCTCTGCTTGAGGTTGGTCTCTCCGTCCAGTGTGGCAGTCTCGATGTGGCACAGGCGGTCCGGGTCACTGGAGCTCAGCAGCAGAACGTCGGCCGGAAGGATCTCGTTACATCGCAGCCTGATGAAGTCTCCCACCCTCACCTCCTTCCAGTACTTCTCCACATAACGTCTCTCGGCTCTGCCAGAACAATGAGAGGGCAAACAGCTGGTGTAAGCCGCGGGATAAGAGACACGGAGCTATTGTTTTCAATAATTGGTGGTTCTATAAACAGAAACGTCAGCTCGACTTACATAAGTTTGTATGGGACAGCAAACATGTCATGCATAAGAAAAGACAGCCTGTTTGTTGATGCTGAAACTAAACCAACTCCCGAATTCTGCATAGTCAAACATATTTCTCTAGACGTCCTGCTCAACATGTCCATCAACATACTAAAATCTCCAGGCAAAGACACACACACACACACACATCTAGCACAACCTGTCCAACCACAGTCTGATGTCAAGCATAATGTGACACTGCACATTCATAGGATAACAGTTTTGGGGTGTAGGTGGATGAGATTTGGACCTTTTCGGATGGTTAAACAACTGATGAACAATCCCATTCATATGACACAATATTATCTCTGTTACATGGCGGACACTGTTTGAAGAAAGTCTCACCAGGATTTTCTATTTTTAGTCGACCGAGTTGTTCTTCTCACCACAAAATGAGTCAATGCTGTCTCGGTAGGACACTGTATGTGATGTCACTATTCTGTGCAGGACTCGCTGCACTCTCAGCCATTAACGTGCAAAATCACTCATGGATGGATAATAACTCTGAGACTTTGCTAATGGTAACCAGGGTTCATTTCTGACCAATTTGATATTCCCGGTAGCAAATATGTTAAATAATACATATCTTGCACGCTATAAAGAACAGTCCACAACTGTAAAGAAAAACACTTATTTATTCATAACAACCCCCCACTGACATTAATGACTTGCATCCGAGTACATAAAAACATTCCTTTCCTTGAATTTTGTCACTGAAATGCACGTGGTGTCAGCATGAAAATCAGAGTTTTTCCATGCACGCTATATTCCAGACTGGACAAACCGATGGTGAGCGGAACAAAAAAAAAAAAAAAAAACGACATTGACGCGGAACATATAACACGCAGGACTGAACTAAAAACATGTTGGTAACGTTTCCTTCTCTGCCGTTACCTGAAAATGAACCAATATCCTGAGGACAAGTAAGTGCTTGAAGTTTGCTATTACATAAAAAGTATCTTCAATGCAAGGTGTGAGGTGACTAGACAAGAGTCTACAACTGCAAGAGACCAAGGCCAAGGATTTCATCTGTTGGGTGGAAGTGGCCGTATAAGACTCTGAAGTATAATATGGTTTACTAAATAAAAGGAGTTTATATTAAAATGCCCTCTTGCTAGTTTGCAAGCAGTGTAACAGATGCTCTATTTGGAATAGATAAGCTTTAAGACCCCTCCAGACATGTTTTATGATATGTAAAAATACTCTGCTTGAAATAATAACATGTGTCTGATATGTTTTTTTTCCACAAAACAAGTCTAATTACATCATTAAAATCCCAAATATGTCATCTCCTCCTTCTCTCTCATTGAAACATCCAGAATCTACAAATATTCAAATATTACTCATTTCTAAAGTTTAGCCGCTGGACACAATACGTCTCCTACCTCACTGAAAAGTCCATTAGAGTATGCGTTTGTGCACTGGAGGCTTCACGTTTCCACATCACACTTGTGTGAGTTGCATATTGGACCGTTATTGGCTCCAAACTAGTTGTGATGTCAATAATCCTGCTTGTTGGCTTTAACTCAGATTGAAGATGAGAACAGAGAAACTTTCCTCCTTCAGCAGATGAATGTGAAAACAGCCTTCTAGTGTCAAACTTTGCACATACATCATTCTGCACAGTGAAGCTCAAACATCCAACTGAAGTGACAATAAATAAAACACATGCTTGAGTGGAGGGAACTTTAAATAAGCTTCTCTTAGACATTGTCTTCAGTTTTCTACTTTTGTGCTGAGTGCATGTGCCGCTACTCCGGTGAAAGGAAGACAGAAGATATTTCTTACAAAAAGGTAGAGATACAGAAGCCTACATGTTGCCATAAATAATCACCAACAGCTAAAACACAAATAAAAACACATATAAATCCTAAAAATGTTAATATATGCAGACTCCCTGACGGGTAAATTTACATTTTATATGCGTGAATCTAAAGAGCAAACGGTTTTTGTTATCTTTGTCTTCACACCTTATTAAATGTACACAGCCCACTGCAACCATAACCAGTATAGTGTGTCTATGAATACTATGGCTGTTGGAAATACTCCTCGCGCTCTTCTTACTGGTGAACTTTGTTTAAAAGGTTAAAGGTACTGCTGTTGTAAGAGGAACTCAATAGTCTTAAATAGAGAAAATTCACAACAGTCCTGTTATATTTGTATTTAAGGATTTCTAACTGCTATAATATGCCTCATTACTTTGTATAGATAAAAATAGAAAATCAAATCTGCACAACAGTAGTGTTTTTAAAACCTACTTATACTTTTTTTTTCTGGAACAAACATAAAAAGTGAAACGAGGGCAGCGTGATGAAAATTCATTATTTCTGCAGTCTACTGGCTGTCAAAAGTCTGTCCTTGAGTGTTGCTTGAGTGTGAAATTAATCTTCCTTTCTTGTCAATTCTTTGTGCAAGACAACAAAACAAGTACAGTAAATAGAGCAGTGAAAAAGTGGCCCACACACATCACTAATTAATTATCCAGATACGGACGGACAACAACATGATAAACTGGACGTTCAGTGACCTGTAGTCCGGATTTTTTGTGGGCAGCAGATGTTGTTAGCACTCTGGAAAACATATGAGAGCCAAGTATTTAGTTTTCAACAAACTAAATTCACTAGAGCTAATGTGTGATTTGACTGGTCATGGCTACGTCTTCATTTAGTAGGAAAATTCTGGAGTAAATCTGTCATGACAAACAGGAAGAAACATCATGTTTCCATTATTCAGACTTTGTAAATATTAGCATTTCTGATAAAACTGGAATTTCCCGTAACATAAATAAAACCTCCCTGTACTTTGCCACGTGAAAAAGTGCCTGTCTGAAGATGAAATGTATCTAGATGTGGTTCACCTGCAGTTAGAAGTTCTCCAGAGAAATAAATCAATGCAGAGTTTAAGTGACTGTGTATCTAACCTTGAGAAAACAAAAAAAAAAAAAATGCAGCACGTAGGTTAAGTCAAATCAGCTGTTGCCAGGTTCAGAAAGGGAATGTTTTGTACAATATTGCCACAGCAGAAGAAAATTCAATTATGTCCAACCTTGACAGAACAACTTGGGTCAAGACTTCAACTAAAACTGTGGAGCCACTAAACACTGAGCCTTTTGATTACCATGAATTATGCTCTGTACGTGAACGACAGTGCTGCTTTTCATTAGCAAAATACACTCTGCGCACATAGGGTCAAATAGTTAGTAGTACAGAAAGCTTAGGGGAGAGACAGGTCGTCAGGTAGCGTATGACAAGACGGGAACATCTGTATTCTCTGTTTCACACGCCTCTCTGACAGATAGGTGAGCGCGGTGGTGGGCGACAAACTAAAGGTTTTCTGGACTTTTGGATTCCACATGTCATCTTCCTCATGTGTTAGCCAGGTTTAGCTTTAAGGCCTGTATGTTCACATCCTGAAGCCACAAATGATGAATAAATCCTACAAAGAGACTGACAGCTGGGTTCATGCATGAAGGCCCAGTCTGCATGGTCTGGCAGGAAAGTAAAGAAAATGTGTCCTGATTGTTTTCTTTTAGCCTGGAACAGCTGATGTGAATGTGTGCAAGATGCATTAGAGAAGGACAGTGTGTACTTTGAACACTAATGGAAAAACAACTGAACACACAAGGTTTCAGCAACATCTGGACACTGCTGGCTAAGAGTGTTTAGGCCCAACTTACCTGCTGTAGACCAGACAATCCATGTGATTGATTTCTTTATCCGACCTGTGTCTTCTGTAGTCCTCCCATAAGTCTTTGATGGCAGTGACAGATAAAATGAAAACTACAGGAGCCAGAGCAAGTTCTGGCTGAAATGCATTGACAACTGGAACAAAATTCAGCAAGGCGATAAACACAAAGTAAACATTGGCAAACCTATGAAACTGTTCAAAAAGATTCTTTGGCAGGAAAGACAGCACAGTGTACTTGGTCGTCTTAATCTTATTGTTTGCATAGTGTCGGTTTGGGTTTTCCTCTCCTTTGGCGTGATCATACAGTATGTTTGCGTGGACAGTCCTGGTTTTGTTCTCCTTGGTTTTCTTCTTTCTTTGCCTTTTGACTTTTGCAGCTTTGGCCATCCCGGCGTCTTCGCCCTGGCGCGCCATAGCCAGCCCCGCTTCAAACTTCCCCACACTTTAGGTTTTCGTGTCCTCTCACACAACACAACACAAAGTGCGAGCTATGTTATCATTCTTTCAGCGTACGGAGAAGAATTTCATCAGTCTTTTCGTTTAGTCACACAAACTGCTCATTTTCATCCATGTCGACTCCTCTTTTCGCCAGTCTGAGGAAAACTTCTGCTTGTTTAGCTTCTCCCTTTTTTTTCCTACTGCTGGGAAGGATGCTGAGGTAGGAGGACAGTCCCCCACAGCTGGGCAGATGATTTATAAATCATGTGGAGAGGCCTCCGCCAGTGGTCGCAGCCTGCTGTTGCGTACGTGGAGCAGCGGATGCGCGCAGTTTCAGCAAAGACAGGACGTCCGTCAGCGGGTCAGGGGTCGCACTCCCCTGGAAATCTGACCCGCTGGCCCCTCCTATGAACGGGGCCCCTCCTCGATCCAACCTGGGGTTTTTTTTTGTGCCTCCAAGTGCCACGCGGTGTTATTGGAGTTTATGCAGTCCACACAGGAAGCAGCCACACTGAGAAATGTAAAAGTTTTACATGAGTAAAACAATATGGTGAGCGAGAAGGAATGACTCATTTAAATAGTTTTCTTTTTTTTTGGAGTATTGCCTGTCTGGAATGTGGACTATTTTATGACGTAGAAGTTCAGTAACAACAACAACAACAACAACAACAACATATTTTAAGTAATTATTGCAAGTATTAATAATTATTTGTTATGAAATAAAAATTTAAAAATAGTTTAATCAGTTTCGTGTTGTTTTGTCTGTGTTTCATTTTTAATTTATTTTTTGTTTTTTTTTAATGAATTTTAAACAAGACAGTGAGCACTTGTTTGTTTGTAGCATATCCAACTTAAGTTCAGTGGAGGCTTATGATTGTCTTATTGATATCACTTGATGTATCTCAGTAGCTTGATAAAAATAAAGAAAAACAAGCGATAAGTAGTAAGGTTTTAGCTGATGAGGTTATGCACACTTTGTGAAAAAACATCAGCCATGTTAATTTTCTCTGCTAGCTCACCAAAATTGGCTAACTGAGAGCTAAACATCAGTAATTTACACAAAAACAGCATTTTATACATATTCTTAGAGCTTAAACCTGCATGAACTGTAAACTACCAGTGAGCTGCTAGCTAGTGATGAAAGTTGCTTCTCCATCTTTAGCGTGCTACCAAAGACCCAAATTTTTGAGTTAGAGGAGAAACAAAACAATTAAAATGACACAGAATATAGCACTTACATTGTTAGGTTGCTAAAAACTTGACTTTAAATTAATCCTAATGTTGCTGTGTGACTGCTTGTGTGGCAAACACTGAGTCAGGTTCAACTTTTGTATAAGCTGAGGATGTAGGACTTTAATGAAGGGTGGGTGAATGTAGGATATAGGCCATTACTAACACTGGTTTTTAGAGGTATATACTGTATGTCCGTACTGTACTGTACAGATGTGAATTGTGGTATGTATTTGTGGATTACCTACCACAATACACATTTGTTTTTAAGTAAGTCACTTGAACACTTGTCTTTTTGATGTTATGTACAGCGGCCATTTAATTACAGTACACATACCTCTACCCCAATAAAGTTAAAGTGTGATGAGAATCTTACACTGCCGCCTTTAAACTTCAATTTTTTAAAAATTCAATTTCATTTATGTGACGCCAAATCACCACAGAAGTTATCTCAGGGCACTTTTCACATAGAGCAGGTCTAGATCGTACTCTTTATTTTACAGAGACCCAACTTTCCCCCATGAGCAAGCACTTGGCGACAGCAGAAAGGAAAAACTCCCCTTTAACGGGAAGAAACTTCAAGCAGAACCGGGCTCTAGGCGGGCGGCCATCTGCCTTGACCGGTTGGGTTGAGAGAGAAAAAAGGAGGGAGGGGGAGATAGGAGAGAGACACACAGAGAGGCACAATAACAGTGATAATAATAGAAATATGACTAATAATAATAGTATTAGCAGACGTGGGCGTCAAGTACACCCTACTGACCTATGACTGCTCAGCCAAGCATCCAAGCAATCATTTTGTGAAGATTGCAGACGACACAGCAGTTGTGGCAATCATCACTCACAACGATGAGTAAGAGTACAGGCAGGAGGTGGAACAACTGGAGACTTGGTGCAGAGCAAACAACCTCTGTCTTAATGTGAAGAAAACAAAGGAGATGATTGTGGACTTCAGGAAGGGTGGCAACATCCCCCCTCCCCTCTACATCAGAGGTGCAGCTGTTGAGGTGGTCTCCAGCTTCAAATACCTGGGGGTTCACATTGCTGACGACCTCACCTGGAGCAACAACACAGCCGGCATAGTAAAGACGGCCCACCGATGCCTCTACTTCCTGAGGAAGCTGAAGCGCGCTGGCCTTGGCATTTCAGTCCTTACTTCCTTCTGCAGGTGTTATGTTGGAGAGTGTCCTCACTTCCTGCACCTTGTGGTACGGCAACTGCTCTGCTGCAGACAGAAAGGCACTACAGCGGGTAGTGAAGTCTGCACAGAAGATCATTGACAGCAGCCTACCCACTATCAGTGACATTTACATCAACAGGTGCAGGAATAAGGCTTCTTGCATCATGAAGGACTACACCCACCCTGCAAAGGGACTGTTTGCCCCCCTCTCCTCAGGCAGGAGGTTGCACAGCATTGGGGCCAGTTACCACCAGGCTAAAGAACAGCTTCTTCCCAGTAGCTGTGAGTCTGATAAACTCTGCATCACACTGATATTATCTTGCAGTTTAACTGCTGCACCTTACTGAGTGATGTTGCTTATTACCACTGTTAATAATGGGTATGTACAATTGAGGCCACTTGGCTAACTGTTTATCTCCCCCTCACACTTATTCATATTTATATATTTATTGACTATATATTATAATGTGTTTATCATGTGCCTTTCCTGATTTTATTGTTTTATTATTGATTTTTATTGTTTTATAATTGCTATTTTCTGAACCGGGACCTCAATACCTAATTTTGTTCCCTTTCATGTACCAACATTTTCTGGAATGACAATAAATTTCCTTGAATCCTTGAAGCAGGACCTTGTCAGCACGGGGTTCCTGTAGCCATGGTCCATGGAAGCCCGCCGACCATGATCCATAGGAACCTGTGAGATGAGAAAGCACAAAAACTCCGGGGGAGGAAGCCAAGTTAGTAAGATGAATTAATTGTACTTGAATGCATACAGATGGAGAGGGGGAGGAGTCCCTCAGCAGTCCAGGCCTATAGCAGCATAACTAGGGGCTGGTCCAAGGCAAGCCTGGCAGGTCCTAACTATAAGCTTTATCAAAAACTACTCTTAAACATAGAGAGAGTGTCTGTCTCCTGGATCCAAAATGGAAGATGGTTCCACAGAAGAGGAGCCTGATAGCTGAAGGCTCTGCCTCCCATTCTACTTTTGGAGACTCTAGGAACCACAAGTAAGCCTGCACTCTGGGAGCGCAGTGTTCTAGTGGGGGGTACTATGAGCTCTTTAAGATATGATGGTGCCAGACCATTAAGGGCTTTGTAGGTAAGGACAGGGATTGATCTTGTTTCCTAGTTTTTGTCAGTATACGTGCTGCTGCATTATGGACCACCTGGAGAGTCTTTAGAGACTTGTTAGGGCAGCCTGATAATAAGGAATAATCCAGCCTAAAAGTAAAAAATGCATGGACTAGTTTTTCTGCATCTTTTTGAGACAGCATGTGCTTGATTTTTGCAATATGCACAGGTGAGAAGCAGTCCTTGAAATTTGTTTTATGTGGGAGTTGAAGGACATATCCTGATCAAAGATAACTCCTAGATTCCTTACGGTGGTGCTGGAGGCCAGGGTAATGCCATCTAGAGTAGCTATGTCATTAGATAATGTGTTTCTAAGGTGTTTAGGGCCGAGCACAATAACTTCAGTTTTGTCTGAGTTTAGTAGCAGAAAATTGCAGGTCATGCAGGTCTTTATGTCTTTAGGGCATGCCTGGAGTTTAGTGAACTGGTTGGATTCATCAGGCTTCATTGATAAATATAATCAGATATCATCTGCATAACAATGAAAATTTATGGAGTGTTTCCAAACAATATTACCTAAAGGAAGCATATATAAGGTGAATGGCACTGGTTCAAGCACAGAACCTTGTGGAACTCCGTGCCTAACTTTTGCGTGCATGGAGGATTCATCGTGTACAAACTGAAATTGATCTGATAAAAAGGATTTAAACCAGCTTAATGCAGTTCCTGTAATGCCAATTAAATGTTCCAGTCTCTGTAATAGGATGTGATGGTCAATGCAGCACTAAGATCTAACAAGACAAGGACAGAGAGAAGTCCTTTGTCTGATGCAATTAGGAGGTCATTTGTAACTTCACCAGTGCTGTCTCCGTGCTATCATGCACTCTAAATCCTGACTGAAAATCCTCTAATAAACTATTGTTACGTAGAAAGTTACACAATTGATTGGTGACTGCTTTCTCAAGGATCTTAGAGAGAAAGGAAAGGTTAAATATAGGTCTGTAGTTGGGTAAAATGCCTGAATCAAGAGTAGGCTTTTAAAAAAGAGTTTTAACTACAGATACTTTAAATGACTGTGGTACATAGCCTGTTACTAAAGACAGATTGAATATATCTTGTAAAATGCTAACTAAGAGTAAGACTTCCTTAAGCAGCCTAGTTGGGATGGGGTCTAAGAGACAGGTTGATGGTTTAGATGAAGAAATCGTTAGAAAAGTTAGTTCAGGAAGGTCAATTGGAGAAAAACAGTCTAAATATATATCCGATTTTACAACTGTTCCTAAGATTTCTGTGTTTGGGGATAAACCAGTGCCTATTGAGGGCAGGAGGTGATGAATTTTGTCTCTAATAGTTAGAATTTTATCATTAAAGAAACTCATGAAGTTGTTACTACCGAGAGCTGTAGGAATACATTGACCAATAGAGTTATGACTCTTTGTCAGTTTGGCCAGAGTGCTAAAAAGGAACCTAGGGCTGTTTTTATTCTCCTCTATTAATGATGAGTACTAGGCAGCTCTGGCATTACATAGGACCTTCCTATATGTTTTAAGACTATCTTGCCAGACTAAGCGAGATTCTTCCAGTTTGGTGGAATGCCATATCCTTTCAAGTTTTCGCAATGTTTGCTTTAATTTGTAGGTTTGGGAGTTATACCATGAAGCTAACCTCTTATGTTTTATTATCCTCTTTTTTAAAGGGGCAATGGAGTCAAATGTCTTTCGCAACGAGCCTGCAGCACTGTCAACAAGATTATCAATTTGAGAGGGACTAAAATTGGCATAAGAGTCCTCTGTTGTATTGAGACATAGCATTGAATTCATTGCTGATGGAATTGCTTTCTTCAAATTTAGCCACAGCACTATCAGATAGACATCTATAACAAATAGAACTGGCCATAAAGTTTTTCAGGTTGGGTGTGAGAGACTAAGAACAAGGCTTTACAATGAGTTATAATTAAGTTTAGGTCGAGGGTTGATAATTAAGCTTGTGTTGAAAATGGCTGCAACTCCACCTCCTCGGCCAGTGTCTCGAGGAATGTGAGCATTAATATGACTGGGGGAGAGTGGATTCATTTAGGCTGACATATTCTTCACGACACAGCCAAGTTTCAGTAAGACAAAATAAATCAATATAATAATCTGAGATTAGATTGTTTATTAATACGGCTTTAGATGACAGAGATCTCATGTTTAAGAGTCCACATTTAATTCTCCTATTTTGTTATACTATTGCAGTGGTGGTGTTAATTTTTATTAGATTTTTATGAATAACCCCTCTTCTGTTTACTTTAGATTTAATTGATTTAAGCAGTTAGGAGGCAGGCACAGTTTTTATGTGGTTTTGTGTGGGTAACTGCTCTAATGGAAGCGCAGAGCTCTACCTCCTGGTCTCAACTCTGGGTTGTCATGGTTTTGGTCTACTAATAAACTCCATATTTCTAGATATGAGAGCAGCTCCATGGAAAGTGGGATGTATGCGGTCTCTCCTAATCAGACCAGGTCTTCCCCAGAAAATCCGCCAGTTGTCTATGATGCCCATGTCATTTGCTGGACACCACCTCGACAGCCAGCGGTTGAATGATGACATGCTGCTATACATGTCATCACTGGTCAGATTAGGCAGGGGCCCAGAGAAAACTACAGAGTCCGACATTGTCTTTGCATATGTGGGCCTACACACTGACTCAACATTAATTTTAGTGACCTGCGATTGGTGTAATCGGGAGTCATTGCCGCCGACTTGAATAACAATTATACCATATTAATGCTTGTCCTTAGCCAGCAGTTTTGAATTTGATTCTATGTTGGCCCAGGAGTACATTTGTTGCTAACTTCACATTTCTCACTATGGAGCTGCCAATAATCAGTGTTGGTTTCTCAGAGGGTGTGTCACTGAGGGGGGAGAACCTGTTAGAAACGTGAAATGGTTGATGGTGAACCATGGACTTCTGCTTAGGGCTATGCTTCCTTTGGATAGTCACCCAACCACCCTGGCTTCCCAGCTGCTCGGGAACTACCAGGGGAGTAGGAACTACGCTGGGTTGGCCCGCACCGGCTACCAGGGGCTGGCTAACTACAGTAGCTAATGATTGGTTTTCCATGGTGTGGAGCAATGCAAATAAACTACATTTATTACATGTACCATTATCACTAAAGGAGGCAGAGGAATGGCTAAACATATGACACACTGAGCGAGAGAGAGCAGGAGAGCCAGGAGGATAGAGAGAAGCCATCACTAACTGCTGAGCTAAAGTAACTAACAACTGTGGGATTAGCGAGAAAAGAAGGAGAGAGCTAAGAGTGCTTGAGCAGAACTAGCATAAGTTTAAATGTACAGCGAGCAATTATCTGCAGTAATGAAGAATAAAGCAAAATTAACTGAGTTGACAGCAGCAAAAACACTATCAGTAAACACAGTCGGCAACTGGAAATGAGACAATACGCTTACTGCAGCATGTCAGCAGCATCATTTCCAGCATGTGCTCACAGTTGCTGCTATTATTACATGGTGACCTTAAAGTCACCATTTCCAGGAAAGTCCCATTCAGTCTTGCTGCCCAATCTCATTATACAGTGCAGTAGTATGTTGTGAGAAGACATTCGTAAAGACAACATGGACTCATGAGCCTGGTACTACACTGAATGAACATGAGACTCATAGCTCTGAAATAATACCTCCAGAGAGAGACTGGCCACTTAGCCAGCGGGTTTCCCATAGGAGATAAATCAAAGACCTATCCCCGAGCAGTCTACAGCAATTTGCTACAGGAGCATCCAGCTGTTGGGCTAAAAACTAATGGCTGATTGCACACTGTGGCATCTTGGCATGGAGAACAATTCAATTTCCCCATGATGAATGACCAGAGTGAGGTGGATCTGAGACAACAGGCCGGCTCTGGCCTGAAAAAGCCAGCTATTGCACTGCGTAAATAAGAAGAAAAAAACAAAATCAGGTTGTGTCTTCTCAACAGAAAATAAGATCATCCCATACTTTTGCTCCTTTTTGGAAAACAGTTTTGTGATCCAGTTCAATTTCTTTTCTGAAGGGCAAATGTCACAGTGAAGAAGGCTGTCTATAGTATGAGACTGCCACATGTAGGCTGATAACAATACTTGGTGTTACAATAATAGGTGGAAATATGCTCAAACATATTTCCAAAGTTTTAGACCAAGTTTCTCCCGCAGAGATTGAGTTCAATTAGTTTGTCTGCCCCTCCACTATCCTCTCTGTCATGGAACTGGCCTTGAAATAGGGATTTCCCATAATTCTTTGTGATTCAAAGCAATAAAAATACCTTAAAATATTGGATAAATTCTTGTCTGATCATGAACATGGGGGCAAAACATTCAACGAATGTGAGCAATTGTATTGTTTATTCTTCTTATCAATTTTCCACAGTCTATTGCCTTTTTTGTGTGTGTGTTTTGTTTTGCACCACCACTAGTTCAGCTCTGCGGTTTTGGCCCACGCTCAGATCAGTCAGGAGTGAACCAAGCTGCCCATGTAGGACACTGGGAATGCCATTGGTTTCACTGCCATGATATAAGCAGTGTATCTTGTTTTTTTCTTTTTTTTTCTCTTTTCCCTTAACGTTTAATTGAATAAGTGGACTGCTTTATATGGTCCTATTTATTGTTTAGTTAACTTAAGTTCCTTTTCAGTTTGTTTTGGTAGTTTAATTGAAAGTTTGTTTATTTTTGTGTGTCCTGTGTTTCATTCTTTTATGTAATAATAATAATAATAATAATAATTATTATTATTATTATTATTATTGTTATTCTTATGGGTTTTTTTTCCTTTTTTGGAGTGCCTTCTCTTTGGTCAGCTGGGTGTGCATGTGTGTGTGTGTGTGTGTGTGTTTGTGGTGGTTTTAGTACAGCTTACCATTGGGTAGGCATTTATAAATAGCATGGTATGAATTAGTCGCAGTGTTTATTTTTGGTATTTTAAAAGTCTTGATTACTGACTGTCATTTTAAAAAAATATACTGTTAAATTATTTTTTGGAGTCACGTCTCAGTCCAGTGTTTTTGAGCCTGTGTGGCCTTTCTGTTTTTGGATCCCAAAGTGGTTAAACAGGTGGTGACACTGACACTGCCACATTACATTCTTCAATGAAGAACTTACACATCTTTGGTATTTGAGAAGTTCATTCCAGTACTTTTAGACCTGATATGTTTAAATGTTCATTGTTCAACAAAATAGTAAATAAGTGTTTCAGCATGTCAGAATTCACGATTCAGAATTTTATTCTTCACAGCTTTGAAACTGCATTTAAACATTCATGTTAGAAAATAAATATAGAACATTATTTACAAAAATTAACATACAGTAACTGGGGAAAAAAGCATTTTGGGAGACCCCATTTTTGGTTTCTGTTCAAATTTTTCTGTGGACTTGGTGGGTGCATTAGGGGAACCTTTCTAAGATATTTCTAGATTCCTGGCTATGGCCCTGCTCAGACACCGTATGAAGTGTGAGAGGTCTGCAATAACATCTTCAGGAGGTTTCAATATCCTCCCAAAGTCTTTGAATTTGAATCTCTTTGTGCAAAGACAACTATCATATATAACACAATCATATATAAAAATATTTTGCCTATAAAAGTAACTTAGATTTAATTTCTTCAAAAATTGATCGTATGCTTCAAAACATCAGATTGTGTTCAGTCTTATCAATCAATCAGAGCTGTTTGAAAAAATGGCCTGTAAAACAAATATAATCTGTCAGTGAAAACATCAAAAAAACAAACTGTGTAAGTCTTTTTAAGTTGTACAGTAGCCTTTTTAAAATGTTGGGGTTGTGCGTTAAATATAGGAAAATAAACTGCCCTCGGCAATAAAAAAAAAAAAAAAAAAAAAAAAAAAAAAAACTCACAACAAGACTGAAAAGAGAGGGCTCACATGTGAAATATACACTGAGCAGACTGGAGGTTAACAGAGAGACAGAGCTGCAATTCATCCTGTTTCAAAGACAGCAAGCAACCTGCCAGAAGAGGGCATGATACTCCAATCAGTACACACACTTTGTGCTTCACTGCTCCCAGTGCAATGTCTTAACTACTGTATGTGTCTGTGGACACATGCATGTGTGTGTGTTTGTGTGTGTGTGTGTGAGTGGGTGGGTGCAGAGAAGGAAATGTTATAAATGGGCCTACAGTAGGTGTTATATGACAAACATGACATCTTCCATCATAGGTCTTCCTTTAATTGTTTTTCATTCCCAGATTGTATTATGTCAAACCTCAATAACGTCAGTGAGAGGACTATCTAATGACAACATTGTGAGCATGAACTAAAGAATGAATTTGATCAAATTGCCTGAGAGTGTTCAGATCACACCCACAGGTTATCAGAAAAGAGAGAATTCACATTTCTTCACTCATGGAACTTTTTTTTTTTTTTTTTTTTTTTGGCATTTTTGCCTTTATTGGATAGAGGATAGTGAAGTGGCAGACAGGAAACAAGGGGAGAGGGATGGGTGCAACATGTAACAAAGGTCACTGGCTGGAATCAAACCAGGGATGTTCTTATGTGGCATACACAGTGACCATTTGGCTACCAGGGCGCTCCTCACTCATGGAACATTTAACCATGACAAATAAAGAAGCTTGGACATGAATTATTTGACAGAAAGGGCTCTGAAATCAGACAATGTCTATACTGAGAACAGCATACTCCTGTTGCCTAGAGACAGCGAGATGTTTGGCACCCCAGTTTCTCTGAAGTGATCTGTAGGTGTTACAAAACCATGAGGAAGCCATAAATGTAAATGCAAAGACAGATATTACCTCCAACGTCTTTCATGTCTGATAGCACAGTAAACCAACTTTTTGGGCAGTAAAGAGGCTCACCATGCCTACAGCTGGGAAATCTGATTCTAATATCTGTCTAGCTGCTGTCCTATTTGAATCAGGGTTAAAATGTCAAAATTACACATTGAAGAGGTTATAGAACAAAATGGGTCTTGATCGGATTTATCATGCTTTCACTAGTAGCCTCAGACACATATTTATATTGCACCTCAAATATCAAAATCAGGCTGGACAGAAAGTGAAGAAAATGTGGAAACAAGATCTCCAAATTTAGTATCAAGTCATTTACATACAGTGGTTACACATCAGTTTAATTCTGCCTTTTTAAAAATTCATGTTGGCATCTAAAAATATACAGTAAAGTCCAGTTTTACCAGCTAAATAAAATAGGGCAAGTTAGACTGATAGCTGGACTGACAAGGACAGACACACAGGGGAAAAAGTGTGAATAAGCATCCGTCTCACTGACTTAAGATTGTGTTCTCCCCTCTCATGAATATCATCTTTGTCCTCATTTCAACAAATGGGGGTACAGAGGTACTATGGGGGTATGTGAGAGAGTGGAAAATGGAAAAATATAGAATAAATCATGAAAATATTACAGTATTTTGATAATATATATTTTTGAATAATAAGATTTAAAACATGAACTAGAACTACATTTATAAATAATATTTCCAATTTTTAAATATTGTGACAAGCAGTGAAGAACGAGGGACAGGAAGTAATCAAGATGTCAATCCTTTAGTGACTTTCACACAGGTGACAAGGACTCAAAAACACAGTAGCAATATATAGCTGGTTTCAAGATATGTAACAGCCACCTCATGAATGGTTACAACTATAAATCAGCACAAAAACATACCAACATAAACCACCATGTTCTTAACAGGTACACTACAAACATGAACAAAAAGTAACATTTGCATTTTGGAACATAAAACAGCAAACTTAACAAACTACTCAGTCCAGCACTAGGCATGATGGGAAATGAAGGCTGTCACTACAATATAATTATTTATTGTGCATTAGAACTGTTTCATGATCAAGTGCCCATTTGCAACTCAAAGACTAGCTGGGAACAAAGTTGGTAAAAGATGAAGAGGTGGCTGAGGGTCTCCTGCAAACAATCCAGAAGAACCAGTTAAAAGAAAAAACCTGAATCACAGAAATGCTGCCAGTTCCATGATGAGTACATCAGGATGGCAAGCTGCTAGCTAACAGTGCCATGAGGGAGAAAACTCAATGAACTCAAGTCATCACAGGAGAAAATGCAAAAGACCAAAACCAAATCAACAAAAGTGCTGGAAACATCATATGCAGTGTCATTACATTTGGCAAAAGCCAAGAAACCATTGAGCCTTGCTGAAGAACTAATTGTCCCAGCAGCGGCTGTGCTCACTGAGACTATGGTGGACAAAGCAGCAGCTGCCAAGATCAGGACTGTACTGCTGTCAAATGACACGGTTTCAAGGAGAGTTGACAAGATGGGGACAGATATCATGGCGCAAGTTGTGCAGAAGCTCAAGGCTACTGAGTTTTCATTACAATTGGATGAGTCAACACACAGTTCATTGCTTTCGCAAGATATGTTCACAGTAATGACATTTGAGAACACATTCTTTTTTGCAAACGCCTAGAGGGGACAACAACTGGCCATGTCATTTTTAACATTGTTAATTCTTTCTTCTTGGACAACAGGATCGACTGGAAATCCTGTACCAGTGTGTGTTCAGATGCAGCAGCAGCAATAACAGGACATGTCAAAGGACTCATCACGCACATAAGGTAATCAACTTTATTAAGTCCTGACCGCCAAATGCACACCTATTCCGGAGATTATGTGAAAACATAGGAGCAGAACACACAGAACTCATCCTACACACAGAAGTATGGTGGCTGTCCTGAGGAAAAGTGATGAATAGGCAGTAGAATAGAGCAACTGCAGAATGAGGTACAGTATGTTACTTTTTGTCAGAGAATGCCTCTCCTCTTGCTGCCTTGTTTAAGCACAGTGAGTAGCTTGCTAAGCTAACATACCCAGCGGATATTTTCGCTAAATTCAATGACCTGAATGTCAGCCTGCAAGACAGAGGCAGTAGCATTTTGAAACTGTATGACTGAGTCAATAGTTTTCTCAAGAAAGAGGCATTGTGGAAGAGATTTTGTGCAGAAGGTGACTTCAGCTGTTACTCAGTGAGCAGACACAGAGAGACACAATCAAAGCCGCTGCAGATGGCCATGTGGCTAACATAATTACCAACTTCAAAACATACTTCCCCATCTAAAAGAGAAGTCAGAGCAGCTGGATTGGGTCAGAAACCCATTTACGTATCCAAAACCAACTGTGGTTTGCTACCTGTTCACCTCAGGGAGGAGTTAGTGGACATGTCTTCAGACCATGGGCTGCAAGAATAAGTTTCATAACAATTCACTGACTGAGCTTTGGGTGTGTGTGAGGAGGGAGCACCCTGAGATAGGGAAACGAGCTCATGGAAATTTACTCCAATTCGGATCCACATTCTTGTGTGAAACTTTGTTCTTGGCAATGACTCAGATAAAAACTAAACAAAGAAACAGACTCTGCCTCGGCCTTGAAAATAGCCTCATAACAGCAGTGGTTTCCCTACCACCAAGAATCCCAAAGATCATGCAGGAAGCACAAGGCCATGTCTGACACTGAAAAGGACAAATGGACTGTTAGCCTAATAGTTGTACTTAACACATTTAAGTAAGAACTGTAGGAACACAATGAACTTCTATTGAAAAAAAACTTGCATAAAGCTGCTGCATATTGGACTGTTCATAGTTTTAACAAATCAAAACAAAAACTGTAGCTGTGCACAATGAACTCACTGAATAGAAAAAAACTATTACTTTACATGTAATTAATTGACATAAGCCTTTGCATGGACCTGCATACTGAACTGTAAATAGTTTTAAACCAAATTAAACCTAAAACTGAACTAGCCATTATTGAATTGAAAACAATACTTGTTTGCTGGTATGCTGTTATTTGTAACACAGCACATTGAGGTCAAAACTGGACTTGCAAAACTTTGCATAAAATTAGGTTTAATTATTCGATTGTTTAATTGTAACTGCTGCAGATTGGACTGTTATAGTTCATACACAATTAACTACCATTGAATGGGAGAAAAAATATTATGTTTAATGATAACAAATTGACAAACTTTGTGTTAACCTGCTGATCTGTAAAGTGCTAAACAAATTAAATCGAAAACATGGCCAGTTATTGAATTGAAAGCAATATATATTTGCTGTTATGCTGTTTTGTTTGTAACACATTGACATCAAAAGTGGACTTACTGAAATGTTACGGCCACAGTGTTAAAATAAATCTGCTTAGGAGGCACTAATTGCAACTCTTTCACTCCATTTCTTATTTGTAATGTTATATTCTTCAAAATGTGGGTTATCATTCATTCATTGTATGCCAGCAATGGTTTTCTCTTGCAGTTTTCTAAGTAAAATGTTGCAGCCGGTTAAACGGGGTACTTGGATTCAGAAATCAGGGAAAGGAGGTACTGCAGCCAAAAAAATTGAGAATCACTGATCTTTGTCACACAGACAAACAATAACTGCCTAGTGCTCTGATATCCAGGTGAGCCAAGACTTAACCTGCTGATTCTGTTGAAGTTACAGATCAGTCTGCTGGAGTGATGCAGGGTGGTTTCAGGCAGTTGAAACAAAGGTGATCAGTTACTGCAGATGATATCCATAACCAAGAAAAAAAAAAACTCAACAAATACAAATGAAAACTTTCAGGACCAGTAAAGTTATGTCACTTCATCCTGAGGGGGACGTGAAAGTCTGAACCAACTTTCATGACAATACATCCGATAGTTGTGAGGATATTTCTGTCTGAACCAAAGAAGTGGATCAACCCACATTTCCATCCATAAAGCCACCCTGCCAGTGTGACTAAAAAAGAAACACACTCATTATTATTCATTCACTGTAGAAAGAAATATATAAATAGAGGTGATATATGCAACAAATACCATTCAGTGAACAATCTGGAATCTGTTTTTAGGATATTTGTGTGTGTCAAATCTAGGCTATAGGGAACCTTTGAGTTCTCTTGAGTTTTATCACTGCTCTCAATCTGCTCTGCTTAATATGAGTAGAGCATGTAAACATACAACATTTCAGATGATTTTCTTCTCACATGATTTTCTTCTAAAAGAATTCCATATGATGAAAATTATGAAATTTGCTGGATATAAGCATGCATTTTCAGATTAGCTAGCAAAGTGTCATAGCTTGTAACACAGCTAAAAATAATAATATACTTTGGAAAATAGCTGCAGTTAGGAATAAAGAACAATGGAATAAGAATAAAGTATATCTGTTAAATCAGATGAGTGTTGATGAAGAGACAGTTTTGTAGTCTTCAGTCAGTCATGTACAGTCACCAGACTGCTGGACAAAACTAGAGGTTTGTGCATTTTGATTAGAAGTGCTGTGGAAAACATCTAATTTGGGTATTGATTAAATCTGGGACAAGAGGACAATGTCACCTCTTGTCAAGGCATTTATTTGAACAGATAATTCTAATTTTAGTCAATAAGCCTGGGACTTTATGAGCCTCCATCAGTTTTGACACTGGAAAAACACTAAGAAGACAAATTTGGCTGGCAGACGCTGAGGTCACCACTTCCAGGTTGACAGCTCCAAACCCAGTCACTGTTCATGTAAATGGAAAGCTGTAAAATTAACCTGCCCCTTCACAGGCTGTACCTCTGCCTCCTCCATCATTCAGTCAATGATTGTGGATCATGATTGTTGGAGACATTAGGGTTAGCATGTCAGGAAAACATCCAGACTGCTCCAGAATCATCACACAAACAAGCAAAAGTTAGAAATCCTTCAGGCAGATTTCACATAACTGCAGTGTTGATCGTAACTGAGAAGTGAGTGACGACCTACAACCACAAATGTTTGGGGCTTGACTGGGGATTGGATGTGAATAATATCCTTTGGAGCAGAATAACATTCAGATGTGTATTTATGGATTGGCTGTATGTTTGTGGATATGTTGACTGACTTAACACTTTTTTCTCCACATTTTTCTTGCGATAGTCACAAAGACAGAGAAAGCACCTTGCAGATTTTAGGTGAGTCAAGTTGCTAGAGCCTTCATAAGTTTAATACTTTTATACTTTGGTGCCAAGAGTCAGTGACCATCAAGATTCAGAAGAAGAAAGGCTTACAATTCCTACAAAACTAACAGAGAAGGAGACTATTTAGATCTTTCTGATGATTATTCCAATGACACTTTGTTTGATACACATTGTGCCTTTTCTCCTCAGTCTCTCAACATGTGCACCATAAACTGTTTCTTTGTTTATCTGTTATTCTTTTTGCAATTCTAAGTAGCCCAATAAAAGCATCGGCTCAGTGATTACATGAATTACCACAGATTTTGGAATGTAAAAGTATTTCCTCACTCCAATCATTCACCCAAGCAACTATAATGCATGCCTTGCTCACTTGTAAAACTATATGGAAGAAAACAATGCCAGGGAAAACAGTGACACAAGAAACAGATGCCCATGTTGAGATACCAGAGCAAAAAAAACAAACAGAAACACTACAGACAGCACTGACTCTTAAAACAAGCTCCATTGATCGTCACAGGTATATGGATTTAGATGTGATTTACAAGACAACAAGTTAAAGTCCTTTTGCACATTGTTCAAAGACCACATAATCTCAGGAAAAAGGTGTTGTTGGGTACAAGCTATTAACCCATTATTGCTTTTTTTACTGCTTACCATAGCAAGAAGCTCAGATATCATTTAGGGGTTTCTTCAGGCCTTACTGGAGACTTACTAGAGAATCTATTCTCTCTGGACCTGGTTCAGCTTTTCCTCATAGCTGGCAGGACCTGGTCTACCCACAAACAGAAGGAACCTGTGTGCCTTCCAATTAAGAGCAGATAAGACACTTTGAGGAACTCACCTTGCTGCTTGCATTCAAAATGTGACTCCGAGACCATTCTATATCAGGGAGCTTCACAGCCAATTAAAAAGTCTTTGTAACAGAATCTCTATTATATTCGGTGACTTTATGCATAGTTGCATCCTTCAAAGTCTAATGAGACAATGAGCCATATTTAGGAATGATGCCTAAATGTGTCCAAACTCTCACGAAAATATATGAAATAGATCGGGGGCATGGGACATCCCTGTCTAATGCCCAATTTGAACACGTTTGAGCTCTTACAGGGGGTATGTAAAGACAAAGGCTTGCAGCAGCTCTGGCACCTCATACTCCTCCTTTTGACTCCTCATTGTGGACCTTGACACTGGCCTTTTCCTCCTCAAAACATGTAGAAAGGACAAGCAAGATACCATGAACTTTTATTATCTGTAAAAGCACAAAAAGAAGAATCCAGACGATGGAGAACTCCATACTATGGCTTTTATATCTATACTACAACAGCTGTAGCTTTCTCCTCCTGTCAGAACAAATCATCATGTCAGCTACACCTCCTCATCTGTGATACCCACCCTCACCCTCTTAGGATGCCACATCACCAACACCTACTCATTTTAAACCAAATCATCCCCAAATTGCTCTGGGAAACAGGAGAAGCTTGTTTGGAAATTAGCGTTGAAATCATCACAAACAGAGACTTCCACCAGGCATTACCAGCACACCCTCAGGCGCTGGCGGAGAGTCTGATTAACAGCATGACATTAACTTTAATAAAGTCAGAGACTTCTCCCGGGTTCCTCAGGGTGTTGTAGCTGTAGTAGCGTGCTTTTATCAGCAAACGTAAAGCGCAGCAGCATTAGGCGAAAGCTTGTGTACAAAGAATGTGGGGGTCTGATTGGTGTTTAATGAGAAAGCTCATTGAATGAACATTTCTCCTGAGAGTTCATGGAGTGGATACTGGTCTGCTTAATTAAAGAAACATGTTGCCATTTTGATGTAGATTAGTTTAAAATTAGTATCTCCCTGAGCTACGACTGAGCATCCTAATTTTACTTTCTGCACCTCGGAGAATGTGGACTGCTGTAACAATTTGTTAAGAGGAAAATTTGAAAGATAAATTCTGCTACCTGATGGATATGTTGTAAAAGAGACATTCTGAGTTGTGTTTGAACATGTTAAAGTAATGAAGAAAAATGACACATTGAAGAATAGATTAAGGAAACAAATATAACAAACTAGTATTTCAGTGTTTATTTGAGTTACTAGAGGTACAGATGCTAATGAGCTACCAGTTGCACATACAAGGTTTGTTTTTTTTCTCACAAAAACCCATACTGCTTAATTATTCACAGCGTTTCTGTTTTGTTATTACTGTTGATCCATAGCACACAAACACCAGTCACTCTCTGCTGTACGTGCACGATCTCGTTATCAAAGGATTTAGCTGACTGCCTCTTGAATGTATAATGCACTCAGAAGTTCACTGTGCAGAGGCCCAAATAAATCAAAGTAATTAACTCAATAATTGATTTGATGAATTTCCCTGCAAAACGAAAAGATTTTTGCTACATCTGCAGAAATGTGCTGCTGGTAGGGCTTGGGGAAATCACATGGAGAAAGATCTTGCATAAACAATTGGCACATTGTGCCAGAGGGGGTAAGTCACTTTTAATTACAAGACACTGGAATCTACAGCCACAAAAAGACCCTTTAATTAATGACTGAGTGGTGGATACATGCCAGTCAGATGTGAAAATTAAAACAGAGAGAGAATGGACGGCACCTCCTGTCAAGCAGATAATGATCATTCTCAAATGTGATTTTCCTAAAATGAGCATCTTCTTTATAATTATAACTGTAGATGCACACAGCCTCCACTTAATGATTTGCATTGCCTCCAGAAAGAAAGAATATGAGAGAGGCAGGGTTTGTGGGGGACTTATCATAGTTACAGTTCATTGTTACTGTTTGCTTGCTTAATGGTTTTTATATGTATTCTGTATTATAAGGGCATTTATCAGTGTAGCATGGCTAAAATATCTCAAAAACTATTAGATGGATTGCCATAAAATTTTGTATAGATATTCATGGTCTCCAAATGATGAATCATACTGATTCTGGTGATCCCCTGACTTTTCCTTTTGGTTAATTTTCCTTTCATTGATTTTGATATTTACGATTCTTAGTGAAAAGTCCCAACAACTATTGTATGGATTGTTAGAAAATGTTCAGATGTTCTTTACAGAGGTTAAAAGTTATCAAATAATTGTATAACTTTGGTGATCTCCTGACTTTTACCTCTCACGGCATCATCCCAGAGTTACATTTGTCCAACAGTTTGGATTTATTACCAAATACCTACAAAACTGACATTCCCATGCATCCTCACCTGTATTTGTGTTTAGTGCTAATTAGCTAATGTTAGCATGCTAAACACACACACACACACACACACACACACACACACACACACACATATATATATATACATATACATATATATGTAGGTAGGTATATGTTTATATAGTGCTAGGGATATATATAATCCCTGCATTATTCTGGGTTTGTCCCATGGTCTCCTCCCAGTTGAACATGCTCTGAAAACCTCTCAGAGGAGACATCCAGGAAGCATACTTATATCAGATGCCCGAACCACCTCAACTGGCACCTTTCAATGCAGAGGAGCATCGGTTCCACTATGAGCTCTTTCTGGCCAAGGAAACTCATTTCACTGCTTGTATCCACAATCTCATACCTCAGGTCACTACACAAAGCTCATGACTATAGATGAAGGTTGGAATGTAGATTGATCTAACCCTAATCAAGAGATGCACCCCTCTTTACCATAAGACTTTGGTACAACAACCATATTACTACTGACACAGCAATAATCTGCCTGTCAATCCTGCGTTACATCTTACCCTCACTCAATAACAAGACCCTCCAAGATACTTGAACTCCTTAACTTCAGGCAGCTACTCCATTTACTGGTACTAATCCCAGCCACTTCACACCCAGCTGCAAACCATCTCAGTACATGCTGGATTCATATGTCCATATTGCCAGTAGAACAGCAGAGATGCAATCTTGAGGCCACCATACCGTAAACTCTCTACCCCGTCTTCACCTGGAGATTCTGTTCATGATATTGAAACTGAACCGACAGAATCAGTGACAATGCACAACTCTGGCAAAGGACAACTACCATTGAGAACATGCTTGACCTCCTCCTGAGAATACGTCACAACACTTGCTCCTTTTCATAGCATGACTTATACTGTACCTGTTTGAGCATGTTAGCATCATTAGCATGCTGATGTTAGCATTTCACTGAAAGCAATGCTGTGGCTAAGTACAGTGTCACAAAACTGCTTGCATGTCTGTCTTGTTACAAAAGCATCCCAACTAACCTTTTCTGTATATGAAAAAGAAAACATACAATGAACAGCATCTACAATAGACCCCCATACTACCTGTAATGAATAAACATTGTGGTGCGATGAACTGAAATATTACTTAGCTGTTTTTTCAAATGAGAAATAGCAGGAGCACTGTTGATTCCCATGACATTGTTGAGTAACTTGAATCAATATTTAATTCCAAATTAACAGCAGTTTGTTCTTGGGCAGCTATTGATTTTATAGGCCTGAGGAAGAGTTATTGCACACAAATCATTAAAAATTATTTGCTGACCCATTGGGGCAGGGTATTTGGGACGTAATTGACACTGTAGTGACTTTCTGTTTCTAGGCTAAGGTATGAAAGCGAGGGAAAGGCTGGATTCACACCCATCCAGAGCATGAATGTTTGACCCTGAAAGACAGAAAAACTGAAAAAATGGCATTATTCACCACCAATGCTGAAGTAACATGACATCAACAAGAACATCCACCAAGTCAGTCCACAATTGATCTTATAATGAGGTTTGTGAATTTCACCCACTGGCTGTGTAGTGGCATTAATAATTCAAACTAATTTCATTCCTAAATTTCTTATCCTGTAGAGTTAAATTATAAAAAAAACTATATTATCTTGTTTATAAGATGAAGTGAAATGTTCACAAAACTTGTCTATATGTGCTCTTAAAAGCATTAAAAATAGTGCAATTAAGTAATTAAGCACATTTGGGAAATTTGAGGGGTCAAAAGGAGTCACATGTCTAAACCAAAAACATTCAGTGTCACTGTGGTATATTCTCCATGGAGTACTGTGCTATATACTGTGGGAGCCTCTCCAGACCAAAGTCAGGTTGGATGATTACTTTGTCTGTCTGGTCATCAGTCTTATTGGCTTTAATGTCACTCTTACTTAATGACACTTTATATGTCATTATGGTTAATCTAATGTAAAATTGCACAATCTCACTATAAGTCACACAGATGATGGAAGCTCTCCCTTTTGAATGTCAGTGTAATGAGTGGAAAATCCATGTTTCTGGTCGGAGACAGTCTATGAGAGGCTCCTGTAATCATAAATCACAACTGTACCCTGATATTTGTCATATTGTCCATCCCATTATAGTATGTATGAGAATATTTAAGTATTACATATTTATGAATGAGTATAGCTGTTTGTGAAGGAGTTCCACTGAAACAGAAATAGTATAATATTTATATGTTTTCTTACGGCTTTATAGGCCTACAACAAAGAGGCTATAGAAGTGTTTTTGGGAGGGAATAGGAATATGCGCCCCCACTGTTCTCTACAATTAATGACAAAATGCAGATAAAACACACACAATAATATAATCAAGAGTCTTGTAACCATTAGTCCAACCAACATAATTATATAGCAGCCTACAAATCGCAATAGCACAATAGCCTTGCAGATGTTAGTAGAGCCAACGTTTCTTTTTAAAAATCTTACTGTAAAGACTTGAAAAAGACTTTGTTGCTGAAACAGTGGCAATACTAATAAATCATAGTGTCAGGCTACGAATTGCATGTGTGTTTTTTTCCATCCACAGTCAGCATGTCTTCAACTCTGGTGCTCTGCACCCCATCTGTCGTTTCTGTACAGCAGCTAGTGTCACATAACGCTTCCCATACATGGTATTAAAGTACATATAACATTAAAGATTGAGCCACAGTGATTCAGAGCTTGCTTTCATGAGTAAAAAGCACTCTGAAACAAAAAATGTGTATTTTAGCATTAGTGCCTATTATCCTAGAAACCAATAACCTGGAGGCTAAAAGCTAACGTTAAAACAAGCGTATCACATATGTCCATCTCTGGTTCACCACAACAAACCAAACCATGCAGCCTGTATTTTGTGTCTTGTCTAATACTTGTAACAGGTATAAAACAGGTATACCTACCTTGTAACCAGTACATTACCACTTCTTGTTCCTGCTGATTCAGCTCTATCGCTAAAGCTAGCATGTATTTCATTCACAAAGTTTTAATTTCATTCACAAGCTAAGAGGGAAGAGACCTTAATTTATCCTTAATCTAAGGGGAGTGCAACATAGTTATCCAGCTGTCCACATGGTTAATAAACTGGACACATGCATGCTGGTCTAAATGTAGTGTACTGTAAGCTACCTGCTAACCAGTGTGCACCATTTACTGTGTCAGCTATGGTAAGAGACATAACTGCAAGAATCAACTTCTCTTTACAGTAAAAACGGCTAAAGGGACATCAGTCTAAACTGTCCATTGCTACACTGATCTGATCAGACACACTCTCTGAATAGCAATCAGTGATAAGGCAAACTGTATATTCAAAATGTTTGGAAGTATGCGTATTGAGGCCTGCATAATGTAGTAAAATTATAATGAAACTCATTTTACAGGACATTTATTGGCATGAAGTCATTAATTAATGTCTGATTTATGAGCCAAAGGGCATATCCTGCATTAATGTTCCTCTCTCCCCCTCACTGTGTTCTCCTCTTCTCTATTGCTCACCTCACTTCCATCAACTCCTAATAGGTGAGGGAATAAAGGAAAAGACAACATTTTATGTTTTGACATACTTAGCAGAAAAACTCAAACTCTGGGTCATTTAATGTAGTATTTTCTAGGTGTTATGTTGTGTCATGTAATGTAGAGCGCCTGCACAAGCTGAAGCATGGCTGGATGAATAAAGATATTAAGGGCAAAGTGTCACACTAGGGAGAGTCCTGACCCTCAGGGGAATCTAGTAATCCTGATTTCTCAATGAATCCCAGGGGCCAAGCTTACATGCAATGGCAGGATAGAGATTCAAAGTGTTCCATGATAAACAGACACACAAAAAATGTTTTATCACCAGTAAAATATGCAGATCCATAATTTTAATACTTGGCTTCCCTGGACAGGGATGTCAGTACCTCATTTGTGAAGGCAATCATTCAGACACCAGTGAAACTCTGCTGTAAATCTCTTCTATCAGGGGACACAAAGGCCAGGGTTTTACCTTAGGGGGTTACAGCTTTATACTGCAAGTCCCTCATGTGAAGAGTCATAGAGCAAGTGATGCAGCATAGGAAAAATGTGGAAAAATAGCATCTGCGAGTATCTCCATTTCCCTATATGAGACCTGTGTTAGAGGTCCCTCATACCTCTAACATCATGTTTCTGGCTCTGCTGTTTGTGCTGTCCCAGAGGAAGCACTGTGCTACTGATACAGTTACCTCTGTAAAGACTGGGTTTGACTTGGACACATCTCAGAGGAGAGAGGAGAAAAGAAGCTTTGCCAGTTGCAGATCTCTCTGCTTAAGCAGTCATAAACAAGTAATTTCATAAAAGGGATTGTGTTTTCAAAGTTCAGCTGATCAGGCATTTTTTTTGAGCTCAGAAGTGAACACTGTGAAGTGTTTTTACCCATTCTGTATTCTTATTTAAAATTTTACTTTAAACAATATTGCCAGTGTTATCATAGACAAATAGTATCCTCCTGCATAATGACACAATCCCATGTGTTTATGTTATGGCCCTCTGTTATAATTATTGAAACTAATGAAAAGTCACGTTTGGTCTGTCAGTTGATGAATGGCTCAGTTTGGTATGGGCCTCCGCTGCTGTTGCAATGGAGATGGAGCCATCTGATCAGACGCATGAATCAGAGCTGTAATGAAGTCACAATGCGTCAACTTTGCAGTTGGGAACCAACAGCCCAGTGGCCAGAATAAAATGTTGGCATTGTACCTTTTCTGCAAATGATGGATACGTTGAATCTCTATATTTCAATACATTTAATACATTTAGTATGTCAACATTTCTATAATATGGATTACTGGGAAAGTGATGTACTTCAGATGACATCTATATGAGTTGACTTTCATATTAGAAGGAGGCATATTTGGTGGCTGGCTAGAAAGTTGGTTGCATGGCACAAAGTTGCAAAAGCATCAAAGCAGCAGAGACCGCAGTTTGAGACCACTACTCACCTCTCATTTCAACCAACAAAACCGCGTAGTTTTAGCGAGACATTGGGACATTTGCAGATATTTTTCTTGCGACAAAACTGGGTATTTCAACCCCAATCTTTTCCTAACCCTAAACAGACCTTAACCACAGAGTTGTCACAACATAAAACATAATTATTCAACTGATAACCGCCATTTAACGCGATTTTAAATGACACATGAAAAGCAATAGAAACGTAGAGATTCAACAAATCTGTGCTTTGCAGAAACAATGCCAACGTTTTATTCTGGTGATTGGGTTGGAACCAAACACTTTGCCTTTTTATCAAGGAATCTGTTATTCTCTAACTCAGTTGTTCATCCTTTGTACTGATGATTCAACCGGGAGAGTTTCATACCAATCTAAGCCATAGAAGTGCTTTAACTGTGAGTAACGGAATATTGTCTAAGCGAGAAATCAATGGGACTTTTACTTCCAGAATTAGGGGCACCTACAATTGCCTCCCACTTTGCAACTCTTCTACACCTGTAACCACACCCAACATTGATGTCATGCTAATCCTGGAGTACACCTGTGCATCACTTTAGCAAGGAGAGAGAGTGAGAGGTTAAACTACTGGAGGTACAATATTTTTTACTCATTAGTACCTTTGAGTCCTGATATGGGGTAACTCTGCAGCTGTAGTTTGCAACATTTTAGGAAGCTACTTGTGACTGCTTGCCACAGGTTGCATATATGTACAAGTGATCCTTCCTTCTCAAAGAGTTTTACTTATTATAGCCTATTTTAGAAGGGCACAAGAGAAAAACAAAGATTAGACAAGAGCATAAAAACATAATTTTGTGTGGCAGAAATATATTTTTTAGCCATGCTAGCGTCATGGCTCAAGGCATGGTGCCACCATGAGGTTTACATTTGTGGTTTTAAGTGAAGTGTCTCAACAGCTATTGGATGGTAATTAAGAGGTCAAAGTTTTAATATATCTAATACTTTGGTTTATAAAAACAAAAGAAATCCCATCAACCCCAGCTACACTATGTGTTTAGTGCTAATTAGCAAATGTTAACATGCTAACACACTAAACTAAGATGGAGAACATGGTAGACATACTTGCTCAGTATCAGCATGTTAATGGTCTCATTGTGAGCACATCAGCAGGCTTCTCTTCTATCCTATCCCACAAACCCTCAGATTTATCTTGACACCCTTGCTCTCCCAAAGCCCTACTTTCTCTGTTCCTGATCCTACATGCAAGTCTCAACCCGATAATTGACGTGTAAATTCTCAAAGTGCAAAGTTAACCCTGAGGCCAAGTGGTGCTGCAGGAGAAGTGAGTGCTTGCAGTATCAGTGCCGGCCTAGGAAATCAGGTGAACACAGCATATGTACAGTTATCTCATTAATTTAAAGGGTTTCTGAGCGTTCTGCCAGCTCCGATGGAGTATGCCAAGGTAGTGGAGCGTCACAGAGCTAATATTATTTAGTGATATTTCAATGATATACAGTATGCTTCATTACATGCAGGGTCAAGGGTGAGTGTTGTCCAGGGATGACTTTGCTTAGTTGGCTGACTCTTTCAGTGCTGACATTTGCAGGTAGGGTGGTCGCATGGGTTTAATATCATCCAGTTATTTGGTGTCATGGGGCCATTTAAAGACAAGAGAACAAATCTGTGATCTTTGATGTGTTAAATAGTCTTTCCTCTTCCGCACCAGAGAGAATGGGAAACCTTTCAGTAGGAAAACCTCTCCCTGGACCTAGGATTACATAAATAAGGCTATAGACAGGGCAAGCCTCAGCTAAGCAGTCGATGTGGACTGTAGACTGCCTCTGAGCTTTGAGCTTTTATAGTCATCAGACACAAAGTAGACCACAAGACAAGCTAGATTACACACTTAAACTAGTGTGTGTGTGTGTGTTGTTTATTCATATCTTTAACTGATGTATTGTTTTAATTCATGTTTCAAGCTCATAGACAGCATGAATCAGAATCCTCACCTACATTGCCTGCATGAGATGTTAAACTATGGAGCACTTTAAAGGAAAAATACACTCCAAAACATAGTTCACATAATGCTATTCCATTTTTTGAGACAGGAAAACCAATGATTATGCTCAGTCAACTGTCTCTCCCAGCCAGAAATCAGATGATCAAGGCTTAAATTGCTGACAGCATTAGGTGACACTTTTGTTTGTTGGTCCACAAACACTAAATTATTGACGGACTCTGTTGGCTGAGTGAGTTTATGTGTCAGATATTACATTTAAGTGCAGCTGAGGCTGGCCAAGCATACAAACACACATGAACCACCTGTTTAAGCCTCAGCCTCTTGTTCGCCCTGAGTCGCTGTGTCATTGGTTCAGAGATGTGTTTGGACCCCAGTAGACCTGCTTGCAGGTCTAGTTATTATAATTACATATTAATATTATTATATTATACTGTATGTTATATTATTATATAAGTAAATACTAGAAATATATCAAAACATGGGCACATAAAACATGCATGGCTAGATATCGCTAGAGGTAAGAGTGTATATGTATGTGAAATGTTTTGTTTTTTTAATTTATGAGAACACCCTCTGTAATGAGAGCGCTGCAGATACAGAACCTATATTCTATTTTGGTGGAAGGCTTTTGCCTCTAAGAGCCTTGCTAGAATAAAATGACTTTATAGGCTGGATGTTTGTAGGACAAGACATGTTAATTTTGTCACAATGATTGAAGCAGCTCTTACTGTACATGATACAGTGAATAATTTAACTCATTAAGGTATGGGGGTATGCAATTCTGGATGCATGGATTGGTTATTTAGAAACACTTGACTAATCAAATTCACAGCCTCCTGCCAGAATCAGGTCTCACACATAAACACAAACGTATAAATGTCTACGCAAAACAGTCTCAAAGACCTGGGCAAGAGTCTTGATTGTAATAATGATTGTATAGTTAAAAGTGGGAGAGAGACGAAGGCGATAGAGAGAATGCAGTGAAAAGCTAAGCTGCTGCGCTTGCCAAAGACTGCTGACAGTGCACAGTCAAGTCCAAAAAGGTTCCACTCAGAGATATCTAATCAATTGTAAAGAAAAAAGGGGGAAATATATCACAGTAGCAGTGAGTTGGAGAGATGTTTTGTGCTGTCAAATCTTGTATTAAGATAATCTCCTCTTACTTCCACATGAAACCGAACAACAGCTTGCACACTGTGATCATTTAAAAACAAGACCACCACCACTAATCTATTATAAACCAATTTAAATCCTACAACAATTGATCATCATTCATGTTTCCTCATCACTGAATTGTGTGTGAAATTCATTAGAAACATCCACCATCATAGTCCACTCCCTATGTTGGTTACTGACCTTGAACTAATTGCAAAGCTTTCTGGAGCGCACCAACTGCTTATCCAGCCCTTTTTGACTTCAACGCTTGAAACTGAGGGGAACTCAAAAACCACTGATATTTTGTTTTTGTGCTCTGACTGCACATGAAACACTAACTCCGCAAAATAACACATTCGCTGCACTGCACACTCGCTTTTTAATGCCACACCATTTCACTCCAGCTTGAATTTTTCAGTAAAATGACCACGTTTCTCACAGTGCGCTCGTATAAAGAGAGAAGCTAACCTTTGAGTCTGAATCTTACTGAAAAAAAATCACATTTGAGATAAGATTAATATGTTTGTGTATAAACTACCAAATTAAGTGAATTGAGCAGTTTTTCTATTGTCAAGACATCATTTAAGATATAGAACTTTTTTCTATTAATATTCTATTTAATTATGAATCCTATGAATCTGACATTCAGAAAATCAAAAAATATGAAGCCTGAAAAATGTTTCCTGTCCTATTTTTGAGCAAGATGCAATTTTTGATCTGCGTCTTCCTGCTTTGTGAACATGTACACTAATGTTTTCACAGTACATCATGTCTGTGCTCCAATAGGAATGGTTGACCCTCGCTGACATTGACTTATGCCTTTCTCAGAACATACAGTATAAGTTTTATTTACCCATACCATTCTCCAGGCTTGAGAAATCTTGTGGCAATTAAAATAGTACAGGAGGTTGGTAAAAAAGCTAATTCATTATGATGTATTAAATGAACTCCTTCACTTATTTCTCTGCAGTTACTCTTGATTAAAGCTGTACTCAATTATCTTTATTCTTTGGCCTGTCATGCAGTGCTATGCATATCACCAAGAGGTGCCAGAATCACCAAGTGCACGGCGGACCTTACTCTTAATAAAACAGACCAAAAAATAACTTTATTATTGACATGTTTTTTTTTTCTTCAGTGAGAGGGATTTATGATGAGCACTGACTTTTGATTTTTGACTTTAACACAAAAAACTGGTGTTTTATTTTTGTGTTTTGTGTTAACTGGAGGATGGCACATCTTATCAATGATGTGTTCAATGCACTCGTTTAGAGATTAAATTGGATTGTACTGACAATGCACAAGTGCACATTGTTTTTGGGGCTTCAGAGTTTGTGATTTTCCAAACTGCATTCACTGAGGTGAGGGGTGATGTGTCATGAGAGAACTATTAGTGCAGGGTTCATGTCTCAAGTTGAAATGTTAATTCTATAATTTATGTGACCACAGTGGATGTGTGACCATGTTTGATTCAACCCTCAAGCGACTCTGCATATTGGTGTGAATGAATATTTTAGCCCCCCAGTATAGATGTGAGGGAGACATTTGATGAGGTGAAGGTTACAAATTGTTTGAATTAACTTCTATTGAGTGAATTTAGTTGTTTATCAGATAAACACATACAGAGAAATACCTTTTCTTTACCCAGCCTCTACAACGAGACTAATGGTTATAAAATAAAATGTTTTATATTGTATCAATTTGCATGATAATATAACACATTTATTAGAATAATATTTCACTGGGCTCTCTATGCATCCTTGAACGATGGGCTATCTGGGTGTGAATGCAGCAGAACCATCTGGACACACTTCAGGCCAGCTGGTGAGCAGCACTGCACTCTAACAGCCAGCTGAGGTGTGCTAATAAAAGTGATGAGTTCAGGTGGTTAGCTGTAACCAGCATGACAGTGCAACTGTGCATCTGCGGGTGTTTGAATAGTTTATTTTCTTGTCAACTTAATGGTGTTCTTGTTAATAAGAGGGCAGGGCTCCACTTTATTGGTAATTTGCACTAGTCATATAAAGACATAAAGAGTTTTGATTAAAGCTTTAATGTACAGCTAAGATACTGTGTAATAAAAAAGTCATCTATTAATATCTTAATCATCCTAATATTACTTTGCTTCACATTTCTGTGATTTCTACCACATAAGGATACATTAAACTCCTACATTTCCCATGATGCAATGTGAGAATGTCCTTCATTAGACCATTCCTGACTGTTACAGTAAATGCCCAATGTCTCCCAAAGTCCACAGTTTGTAAGGCTTTATTAGGAAATTTGTAGTTTTTTTGGCCCAATCCAACATAACTGATGACGTAATTAGGGTTATTTTCTCAGACTCTGGAAAGACATTAGACACCTTATACAACTGTTTTCACAGTAAATGTTGACTCACAGACAGAAAGTTTTAGACCTTTAAGCAATGACTGAGAGTCAGCTGGCAGTTGTTGATTTTATGATAGAAAGGGACATTGAAAATGTCAGGCAATCTAGTGCAGTTCTTACACTGCTAAATATTTTATCATGAATGCAATATTCTTCTGAATCAAATGGGTTTGAAGGATTGTAAATAATATTCACTAAACATGGAATATGACACTTCACCACTTAACATCTAGCATGTTTTCATTTCTACTGTTGACTTTTGTCTGACACAAGTCCAAGTCATGACCACACATTTGCCAAAACGTGTAGATAATCAATAAATGCTGAAGCATTATCATGTCATGTTATAATGAAATGAAATATACATGTGGATAAGACATAGATTAGTGAAAAGAATATTAGATTTTTACAGTATATGAAATATTTTGTGCAAACTTTAAAAAATTAATCAAGCATAGACCTAGTTCAGGGTGAGTACTGAAGATGCGTTTGCATTAGCTGATCAGCATCAGCTGTTTCATTTGTGTTTTGCAATCACTTCACATCTATTCACAGCTATCGACTGACTAGTAACATCCAAACATATTCATGCAAGTGTAGCCATTATAACCTGACACTTTGCACTATTACTTTGCCCTCCACCACCCTAACCTCCTCCTTATGTGTTATATTTTTGGTATTGCTGATTTAAGATTTCATTTATTAAGTACACCCTGCTTCTTTGAAAGTTCCCTCAAAGAGCAGAGCCTTTTCCACCAAATCTAACTTCATAACCATTTGTGATAAATAAACAAACATGTAGCTTTAAGCTGTTTAATTGATGGGGCTTCTATTTGCAGTGTTTAAAACGTAGCAGTCTGGGCTGATGAATTATTCATTTAATCTATGAACTCTGTCGCAGGTGCAGATTCTCTTCAGCCTGAATGACCTCAGTAATGTGAATGAGTGTAATTCCTGTTCTGGTCATTTCTGGCCATTTATGACAATTTGTAGTTAAAGTATACCAATCTCTCAGTATATACATGACAGTCCAGATTTGAACTGGATTAGAAGGATAAGACTAGAATGACAACACATGCAGTGAAAAGGTAATTTAAAGGCCAATTATTACAGTCTGTGTAATATTAACAGTGAGTGTTAAATTGGACCAGGATAAAAAAAATTACAAATCAATGAGATATATAAAAAACATTCATGAAATGAATCCATGAGATCCCATATAGGGTTACACAGTTGTGTCACACATCTCCTAGCAATGGTAGCTGGTATGATGGACGTCCTTTGGAGAGTTGGCTGTGTGAAAAAAAATGCCTACATATATAACAGACATGCATAAAAAGAGCTATTAAAGCTTTGTACTTTGGATATTTACACTGTTCTTACTCCATGAAAGAGTTTCAAACATTCTGAGATGTTTTGTTGGGTTAAAACACAATTTAAAGTAAAAGGGAAGTGTCTGGTAAGATGTTTTTGAACTATGGTGAAAATCTCATAGGGTTTATTCTTAAAAAATTTTCACAATGTATCACCTAACAGGGAGGATGAGGCTGCTGGTGGTGATATCAATATCATACATCTTCGTTGAGCGCTCACACTCCGTTGGTGATAAAGAGCTTTTTTGATGAACCTGGAGATCCAATTTGTGTTGGCAACCTTGGCTCCTGGTTATGGGTCCACCTGCTCTTAGGGGATTACTCACAACACACGGCAGATGTTGCTCCCGCCTCCAGTTTTAATATCACTCATTTAGATTAATTATCCTGTGCAAATGTACAGATATACAAACTCTCTGTACTCATTACACACAGAAATGTATTATTGCTTCAGTCTAATTACCGTCCTCATAGTTTCCCAAAGAAGTCCAATCAAGTCTCTGATTTGTTTCCTTTATCGCTTTTATTGCACACAAACGCCCCGAGGTTCATTAGGAGAGAATCTGAGGACATGAAGGTGAGAAACAGGCAGGAAAAAAAACTTTTTTTCATTCCAACAATAATTTCCTTCATCCTTAATCTACAGTATTATGTTCTCATCTCATAGTTAAAAACACCTCCTATTTGTATTTGACTGTATACTTCCACTCCTGTCATTATACTCCACCGTTTAAGATTCCCTGAGGAGCAGTCTCTTTTCTACTAGCCTTGTACCATCTGATCCCTGACTTACATGCCAATTACTGAACAAATCTGTAATGCTTGATTTTTTTTTTTATGGAATTAATGAGTGACACTCTCTCACCCACCCATGTGACAGTTTCCTCGTAAAAACCCTAATTATACAGTCAAATCCTCAAAGCAGCGTTTTTTCAAGGAGAATTTGCAGTCCGGCATCCTCAGGGAATAAATCAGACACAAAGCTTTTTGTTTCTCCACAAGTTGTCATTTCTGAATATACGCCCACCTGCTTTGATGTGGTAACTTTGTTGCAGTTTCATTGTCATTGTGCAGTAATTGGTTTTTCATAGCTTGCTCAGTGCTTTAAATAATAGTTTGAAACAAATGCTTTAGAGATTTATTTGACAGTATGTGTTCCTTTGTTAATGATGCACAAGTTACAAATTTACAAATGAGAGAGTGGACACTTTTTATGCAACTCTTACAAACAGCACAAAATATTGCGATAGAATATTGAGATAACTCCACAGCAAACACATAGACGCTGAATGACCATTGTTTGAATGTCCAATCATGACGTCCTTTTATGGTTCAAAAATAGCTCCTTAATGGAAGTTGTGCCAACGTCCGGGACGTTACCTGGCCATCAGCTGAAACGTCCTTCCTGGGCGTCCCAGCAATGTCAAAATATTGATCATAGTCATTACCACGAATGGGCCTATTCAGCTATTCTGCTAAGGTTTATGTACACAATGTGCATTCTGTAGCTTCATACATCCTGTATGTCCAGATTAACAATTAAATATGCTGTGCATTCTGAAATGGTCCAAGCAACGTCCTGTCTGACCTGGATGTCCGTTATGCATCTTGATGACGTGTCTCTTTCAAGATAATCCTGATAATAAATGATATATAATCAAACACACAGCAAACAAATTGAGTATCTAAGTTAATAAAATACCTATGCATCGTTTTCACAGAAACATACTGAGTCAAAATGGATGTGCAACAGTATTTTATTTGGATAAATAACAGAAAAAGATGATCATCAAAAGATATAGATGTTTAGATGTAGATGTAGATAAACAGTTTGAATTCTTAAGTCTTTTAATTCCATTTGATGCACTTTTCTCCAGTTTCCACTGAGGCGCTGAAGCAGGCTAATGCTAGTGCTAATTCTAGGATGTAAACAGCTTGACAGTCCTCATCTGAACTCTGTGAGGAAAACACAGGCTCTAAATCACTGAACTCTTCATCAAAATGGGTGTTATAGAACATACACACCAACATAAAAACAAACTTTTAAGGTGTGAAGAATTTAGTGGCATCTAGTGGAACGGAGTTGGCAGAAATGGAATATAATATTTATAAGTATATTCATGTTACCATAGAATGAGCCCTTTATATCTACATAGGGAGCGAGTCCTCTTCCACAGAGCCCAGAATGGACAAACCAAACACTGGCTCTAGAGAGGGCTTTTCATGCCACTGTAGGTTCTCCTTCATGCTTGGAGGGGGGGGGGGGGTTATTCAGTTGGTTGCAATCTGCAACCTCACGGCTAGATGCCACTAAATCCTACATACTGGTCTTTTAAAAGCAAACTTACCCAACAATGATACCGTCTCTATTCTCTTGTTACTGTTGCTTTTCAAACTCAGCTCATTGATCTCAGCTTTCAACTCTCCTGCTGAACTATGTGTATTCTCACAACACTAGGTGAAGGTCCATTCATATTAAACATGAATGTCCAAAAATATGAAGATATGTGACTCAATAATAACCAATCTTAACTTTTATTAACCCAGTTAAGCTCACATCATTGCTAAACTATTAAAAATGTTTAATGTCCAGTAATCCTCAGGTTCTATGGGCAGAGGACATTCCTCTCAGACAATCTACTCTCAACCAATTAATGAATAAAAATAAAAGTTTTTGTATGAAAAATACAAAACACAACACACATTGATGTGTTGCACAGCAAAACTTTGAGAAGTATTTGAAGTGCTTTTGAAGTCAGATTCAGGTGGATCTTTATTAAACGTGAAATGGACGACACTCTGTGACTGTCTACAACCGTTTTTAAACCAAAATTGGACCAGACCAAATATTCATTAGAAGGAGAAATTGACACTTACACATGCATCTGTATTCTGTATTCTAAATTAAAAAATGAACAGCTTGACGTACATGGACACCAAAACATTACACTCATTTTCATTTTTTAAACATCTCATCAAATATCTCATTACTGTGGGCTGCTGTAACTTTTCCCATCCTTCTGGGAAGGCTTTCCACCAGATCAGATTTTGGAACCCTGGATGCAAGGTTTTGCTTTCTTTCAGCCACAAAAACATTGCTGAGGTGAGATTGCAGCTGATACTGGGCCTGGCTCACGGTCAGCATTCCAGTTCATCCCAAAGGTGTTGGAAGGGGTTGAGATCAGGGCTCTGGGAGGCCAGTCAATTTTTTCCACACCAAACTGGGTCAAAATTCAATTTCTATATGTAACTCACTTTGTGGACAGGGGCCCTCCCCAAACAAAGCTTGAAGCACAGTATTTAAAATATTTTTTAAAAAATTAAATATCATTGTATGCTATATAAAATTTCCCTTAGTTGGGACTTGCTGTCCAAATACTTTCGGCCATATGAAATGTGTGAAATGCTATGGGCCAAGTCTTTTTTAATCATCAGCTGGACTAACTTTGGAGCCTGTCTGTTTTCCCTCTTCATTTTGGAAAAGAAAGAAAACTATCAGGAACTAACATGAGATCTCAATGAATGAAAGGCAGTATGGGACTTCTATGTATAATATCCCTGTTTCACTCAATCATTATTAGTCATTACATCCAAGAACTGTTCCAGTGCTTTGATTAATCTCATCTGTCACCAGAACAAAGTCATTTAATCAGAGTGGGGAGAGGTTGCAGAATTCAGATTTCATGGTAATGTAAGTAAGAGAGAGAGAGAGAGAGCAAGATTTCAGTCCTAAAACCTGGCGCTTGTGTGTCACATCATCATAATGTACAGCACACAGCCAAACACACATCTGCTGCTCATTTATCTCAAATGCACGACTATAAATCAGTTGTAATTTGCGGATTGAATTATTGCAGCTCCAGCATATCACGCAGCCGAATTCTGCAATCCATTCATCCCACACTACACCAATCACAACATTAACACAAGCGGGGGAATAAGGAACAAACAGGCGTAGTGACAGAAATTAGATTAGAGTGACGAACGTTTGCTGAAATATAATACAGCGTAGAGAAGGTTGGAGAGAATAAATGAGGAATGTAGATGACTAATGAATGATTAAGGGCATGGTTACAGATGTCTTGTGGGTTATGAAAATGATACCGGTGTCGCTCATTTGAGAGGTGTGGTGCCATGACCTCACTGGTGTTGATACACAAACAATAAAACAGGGATCATATCGCTGTTATGGTTGTTTCAATCCTGTTTCTGCTGACATGGTCCTGGAAGAAAATTGCCTCTTCTTGCTTGGCTTATTATATCCAGCGCTGCAGAGGATCATTTATGCTTTGACTTTATCATCCTGTAACAGTAAATAAACATGATGTACTGTACATAAAGTGGGAACAAACTCATTTTTTTATGAGCATACTTTTAAATTGTGAAGTATATTTGAGATGCCAGAGCTGGTTTAAGTGGATTTTAAGCCATGCTAGCGTCGTCCACCACTTTTGGTCCATATTGAAATGTCTCAACTGCTATTGGGTGGATTGCCATGAAATTTTGCACATTTTTGGTTTTGAGTGACATGTCTCAACAACAATCGGATAGATTGCAAAGAAACTTGGTTTGTTGAGAGGATCATTCAGGTTCAGCATTGGTGATCCCTCTCACTAACTGTTCATCTAACAAATTAATCAGATGTTTACAGTATCAAGACATATAAAATACTCCACTTGGAACAATAATGTGTGTCTGATATTGTTGTTCCAAAAAAAAAAAAAATTATCATGTTAAAATTATTAAAATGGCATCGACTCCTTCTCCCTCATTAAAAAAACCCCCAGAATCTAAAAATATGCAAATATAATTAATCTCAGAACTGCTGGACACAAGATGTCTCCTACTTCACTGTAAAGTCTATTCTTGGTGTTTGTGCACGAGAGGCTTCAAGCTTCCACATCACACTTGTGTAAATCGAATATTGGACCAGGATTGGCTTCAAAACTAGTTGTGATGTCATAAATCCTGCTCATACACCCACCCCTTAAAATCAGATTTTCATTGAGCATAGAGAAACTTCCTCATTTCAGCAGATGAATATGAAAACAACCTTCTAGTGTCAAACTCTGCACATACATCATTCTGCACAGTGAAGCTCAAACATTGAACTGAGGGAACAAGAAGAAAACAACATTTTTGAGTGGAGGGGAGCTAACTCATGATATTCTCATCAGCTGCTGCTGTACTTTGTGTTCAGTGCTAATTTAGAAAATGTTAGCATGCTAACATGCTAAACTAGGATGGTGAACATGGCAAAAATTAACATTTAAACATCACTATGTTAATATTGTCATTATGAGCATTTTAGCATGCTGATGTTAGCATTTAGCTGAAGGCACTGCTGTGGCTAATTATAGAGCAGCTAGCAAGGCTGTACTCTAATTGTTTAGACTTCATTTCAGACCGAGGCACAGTATCGGTTTGTACACCTCTCTCAGTATTACTGATTATTAGATAAGGCCATTTTTCAGTAAGATCTTACCTTTATATTTATATTTCTGTATCTACTGTAGATTTCTGCTCAGTTTTCAGGACTGTTTACTCTTCTGGTCACTGAGCAGGTTAAAACTATGAAACTTCATTTCATCCCAAGACGATAACACTTTATATCAATCCTCCCATATTTGCAGTAGCGTTTATACATAGTACATAAACTATTAATGTTTATATCACTTTTATAATGTAGTTTTGAGCAGATGTATATGTCAACTACTATTACTAACCCATAACCTGTATATATACAGTTAATTAGTGATTGACAATATAATTTAACATTGTTGTAACCGTATAGAAATATTATACAGACATAATATATAGAAATATAAATGGCAACATATTTGGTATTTACTATATTTTTTAATTTTTTAAAAAATTTATTTACTTCTTCTTCAGTCTCCATGACAACGGAGAAAATACCATCCGTTGATGAAGACCATGACAGCCTGAAAGGAAAGCTAGTAAGTGCCCCTTGAGTTAAGAATGTTTTGTGGAACTATTATTTCCAAAGTCAGGAATGAAGCCTCCAAACTCAGCACCTCTGTTTTCATGACTTTTGAACACATTTATAAACTGTTTTAAACCCGTCTGTGAAGGATTTATTCGTGTGTGTTTGTTCATATATTACTATACAGTACCAGCCAAAAGTCTGGACACACCTTCCCATTCACTTGAATGAAAAAGCGTGTCCAAACTTTTGATTGGTACTGTATGTGTTTTGAAATTGTATATATGCAGAGTCAGTATAACTAAATAAAGTCCTCACTGTAAAGACCTTGTGGGCAATGACTACACATATTAACCACAATGTTAAAGGAACATGCAGGAAATTCAAGTGCAATAAAAATATCAAGCCTTTACACTTATTAGGAAAGTCTTGGAGACTGCTGGTACAGTAGTTATGCGTTTTCATTTGATTTGTTACGGGATGTTGGGCTTCGTCAGGCGGTTGCACACGAGTGTTGCTGAGCTGAGTGGACTTCTGACAGGTGGTGTCACTCCTACGCACTGCAAGTCGCTCAACCAAGCGGTGCAGATGGTGCATTGCGAGCTGTGTATGCCAACAGTTGTTGTTTTGGAGATTCTACAGTATATACCCCCCAGTCTCTCTTCACTTATACTATTTACATGATCGTCTCCTTTAGGAAAGAATGGAAATAATCACAAGCTGTGATATTGTGTTTTATATTTACAACACAAATAAGAAATCATAATGTTGTGTAAAGACTAACAAACAAAACAGCGAGGCCAGAAATCACCGAGAAAAACACTGTTGACAATATAGCCATGTAATTAATGTGAGCTGATAAAATTGAAAATGTGCAGTTACAGTATGTACATCAAATTTCAGGGAAAACTGAATAATGTCAGTACGAAGGTTGATCCAGAAGTCCCCAATACAACATGCGGTCTGAAAGAAAAAAGGAAGTTGCCATATGAATTATGCTGTATTGACTATGTGTTTCACAAAATCAATAAAATACTGTGACAGCAGTCCTGAAAGTACAATGACAAAAAGGTGACATTGTGTAAACTGATCAGATACTGTACTTTACTATGAAAGCCTGGGAGCCTTTTTTCTAATGTCATGTGATGCATACATTTCCATTTGTTGTTGGGAATATAACATTCATTTTTGAACACTGCAATGCAATAGCAAACGGGTAATTGTAAACGTGTTGACATATTGGGAAAAACACTTATTCTCTTCCTTGCCCAGAGTTAGAGAAGAAGATTGATACCACCCTCATGGTTGTGTGTAAAATATGAAGCTATGTACAGCCAGCAGCCAATTAGCTTAGTTTAGCATAAAGCCTGGAAACAGGGGGAAACAGTTAGCCTGGCTGTGTCTAGAGTTTAAAAAACACCTCTTAAGCTAACTAATTACTCTAACACATTATATCTCATTTGTATAATATGTACACAGAAAGGGTGGAAATGACAAGTCACGGTGTCCGACCAAGTCATAGTTGGTGAAACACCAACATTTTACATTTCTGTTTGTGTGCTGATTAAATAAATGAAATATCACATGTTAGTGAGCTTTAAATGTGGTGGGCAGATTTTTTCAAAAACATTTGGACAGAACCAGGCTAATTGTTTCCCCCTGCTTCCAGTCTTTATGCTATGCTAAGCTAAGCTAATCGTCTCTTGGCTCTAGTTTCACACTTAAAAGACAGAAATGAGAGTTATATGGATCTTCTAGTATAAGTTTCAGCAAGGAAGTGAATCAGTCCATTCCCCCTCAAAAAAATTGTAATGGCAGTGAATGACAGAATGGCAATTTTATAAAATGCTGGTAGACTCTCGCTTGCTAATAGAAACTGGGCTTTGAAATCAAAATGACGTTTTGACATCCTTACACAGTGTTGAATCCCGTTAATCATGGGGAGCAAGGTCACAGTAGTTACAGTGTGCATTTAAGAACAAGAAGTGAGTAGTTGGTAGCTATAAACTTCAAGGCAAATTAAAAGAATAGTTTGACATTTTGAGAAATCTGCTTATTAGCTTTCTTGTTAAGAGTTAGATGAAAAGATCAATACCTCTCACTCTCACTATCTTTTTTGTTTTCTCTGTACAAAAACTGAAGTATAAAAATGGTGGCTTTACAGGGGTTATGTGCTGGACTGTTTCTTGACCGGGTGCAGTGACTTTCTGGAGTCTGCCCTGGTAACCTCATGCTGACAACAAGACTCCAGGAAGTCACAAGATAGTTTGTGTTAATTAGTGAGTTGCTTTTAGGCTGTTATTGCTACATTCAGACGGAGCAAGACTAACTTACAGCCATTATGCTAAACTAAGCTAAGCTAACAGTCTGCTGGCAGTAGCTACATATTTAATGGACTGACATCAGCTTGGTATTGATCTTCTCATATAACTCTCGGCATGAAAGTATACAAGTCTATTTCCCAAAATGTCAAACTAATCCTTTAAGTCTGGTTTCATTGCATTTTGTTTCCTGATCATAAACTCAGAGTCTGGTGTGTGTGCATGTGATCGAATTTGTCCATGTGCAGATTGATGGACAGCTAGACGAGGAATAATACTATGAATCTTTGTCAGTTGTCTTGTCATTAGCAATATGTTGTAATAGACTGACCACATTTTATACTTAAGTAATGGGTATAGTTGTAATAATTGATCTAAAGCAGTGTAACTGAAATCCAACACTGCAAAGTGTCTGTGCTTCAACCCAAGAGATAAAGATGTCCCAGGTCTTCACAGGGGTCAGAGCAGAGTCGTTTACAGTAAAGTCTCTGTAAAATAGACGTCATGTGGATCAATCCTTGTGACTGTGCATACACAAATGCACACTGTCTGAGTTTTATTTCATCAAAGCCTGAACTCGCTGAATTAAAAAAATGTTCATAAGGATTTGACCATATAGAAGTTGTCCTCTCATTCAAAAACAAGAATGAGACAAGAGATGAATTAAAAAAAAAAAACATCAGTGCATTATTTCACATAATAAAGCCAGTAGATTAAGTTGAAGAGGGAGAAGGTGAAGGGGAATATTATCCGTGACCATCTGTCGATGGCGTTCACATCGGTGAGGTCTGGGATTTTGATTTTGAGCTGCGAGGATCGTCTCCGCAGACGGGTCTTCTTTAGATGTGCGTTCCTGTCCAGACTGAGGCGGCACGAGTCACGCGGCCCGCTTGGTTTCCTGTACTGGACCCCCGAGTTGTCGAACACCATGGAGGAGGAGTTGTGAGTCTCGCTCACGGTTGTTGTGATTTCATTCGCTCCCACCTCATTGTGGATCTCCAAGGTCGTCAGCAAAATGTTCCCCTGGGAGTCGACCTAGGCACAACAGACAGGAGCAGTGTTAAAAATGGGCGGTGAGCTGAGGCTTCAGTGACTGATGACACATGTGCAGCATGCGTCAGGCCCGGGGCTGGCGTCTTGCAGGAGGCTGACAGATTACAGCTCGGGAAATAGAGAGCAGCCTTCAAAACCAGGTTTCCTGTCCCAAAGTTAAATCACGTCTCACAAATCAGCTCAAGGTTGGGCCGGATGGCTCTAATACTAATGTCATGACAGCTATTGCTCCCTACACAAAAACATATAAATCTTTAAAACTTATGTGACAAAAATAGAGGCACAACATGTACACAGTGATACAAAAATGTGGTTACAAGACATGAGAGGAAGGGAGAAGGTGAAAATGTATTTTGTTCTCTGTCAGTGTTGGTGGAAGCTAATGACAGAATGTGGTTTTATTCCATAACGCCACTAATAAAAGGAACAAAACTCTAGCAAGCACCACCACCACACACACATCACACACATCAGAACACTGTTATAATGTATATACTGGCTCAAGCTCAAGTCTTATTAAGTTGTTGTAAGTTGCTGAAAACAAACCGTATGAATCATATTTTATCACATTTTTTCATACAGACAAATTTTCCAAACAGCTTTCTAAACCTCATAAAAACCTCACCTACAGGTTAAGAATAAGAGTCTTCATCATGGAGTGTTTTGTTTGCATTTACTGCATAGATTAGATTAGATACTGTATATGGCAAGTTAGTGTTGGAAAAGTCAGTACAGAGTGGAGAGGGGAGCATCCTGTAGCAGCACAGCTCTTTGAAAGGATAGTTAGGAGCAGCTAGAGAGCCACAAACACATAAAGACAATAATAAGTTAAAGCACAACTCAGAAAAGGTCAATGTTAAGGGGAATATATTTGATGGTGATGATGAAAGAAATTGAGATGCTGTGGTTAAGCGCGTTTCTTTGTAAAACTTTGCATGCAGCAGCAAAGTTTCAGCGAGGGCTCACAGATGCGACACAACAGGCAGTGACAGACACTCACCCCTCGTGAGTGACGACGCCCTTGTACCTGATTGGACTGTTTAACAGACGAAGACTTGCAATTGCCTCCTTCCAGAATGGACTACGTACGAGAGAAACACAAACACAAACCCCTTTGTCTGAGCTTTGGTCAGGTGTTAGCTGAGGTGTTCACAGAACTTCAGAAACATAAACATCTCAGAGAGGATGATGGTACAGTAGATGGTAGCCTTGCAGCTACATGTGATGTGTGTATGACTACATGGTTTTGAGAGTCAGAGAGTTATCGAACAGTATGAACGAGTCAAGTCCAGTGGTGACGATACATTTAAAATTATTCAGTCAAAGTAAAATTTAATTTTCACTTGTATGCACATGATATCCAGCAAGATTAAAATAAAAATCTATGATGCAATTTTAATTTCCATGTTTGAAAATGCGTCATTACTGTTGATATTAAAATTAAAATGCAATACACGATATAATTTGCAATATATTCCAAAGTGTAATTCAGCTTTAAAATGAAAATGCAAGTGAAAAAGATTTTTGGAGTTTCTACAATTCAGCAGCAGGATTTCATAAGTTTGAGTGGAACTTAAATCTTTCAGGTCGTGTTACTGCTTAATTGTTGACTTCTGCATGTGGAGGCTGCTGTGTGTTATGAGTGAGCCAGCTCTGCTTACAGAGGCTAATGTTAGCTTTACCTAACCAATTACTAGTTTTAAACACTGACAGATTTCAGAAACCATATTTACCTTTATTCAAACAAAAATATTGTTTTTAAAACCACAACATACCCAAATTTAAGTGCATTTAGCAAATTTAGGTAGCACATTTTCAGGGTGTGTGGAACAGCAAATGCAAATAATGCTAAATTAAATTTGATATGTGTCAATGATATTATTGAGCACTTATTATATACCGCTGTTGCTTCTATTGTAATAGTAATTTTGACTGCAATGATGCATTTTCAAACATGAAAGTTTCAATTAAAATGTGACTATTAAATTTTAAATCATGTGCACATAAATGAGAAATGAATTATCAATTTGATGAATATTTGTAGCTGTGCAATTCCAAAACTTGCACCGTTTAACTACAGTGGAAATTAAGTTTTTTAAAAAGTACTAATCAATTAGGAATCATAAATGCATATTTTATACTATGGCCACAGAGAATTGCTTTAGCACACTGTATGCGTATATACAGTAGTAAAGTATAGTATAGTATATATAGATGCTGCTTGTCTTGGTTTTAACTATTTAAAGTTTACCAAGATAGACCCAATAAAAAGTTCCAATTTAAAAAGTGTATTGAGCCAAAATGAATATGAACAATACATACTGTAAATTTTCATTTTTCATCAAGTGGCCATGGTATAAACATGGTATAAAATGTGAAATCCACAGTTAATCCCAGTTAATCCCTTACACATCTGATACTTTTCACTGGTTTAAAATCAAGCTTAATTTGAGATGAAGAAGCCTGGATGGACAGATTGTGTTGCTGTTTGCCACATTGTCTTATTGTTGATATAACCAGCTTTTATTTTGTTTAAAGAGTTTTGTTTGATGAAAAGCATAATAGTGTAAAACAGTTCATCTCAGGACATTTGCATAATCTATATCTATATCTGACAAATCTTCTTATTAATATCATCAGCATCATATTGCTTTGAGTCATAACATTCAGCTTTAGAATAAATATTATCCACTGACACTGCTTGTAGACCTAACAAGACCAGGACCCCTTGTTTGGAACCTTCCAGCTTTTCCATCTGAAATGATCAGTGTAACTTGATTCTGTGGTGTTTGGAAGTGATTCTCACCCTGGGCCTCTCAAATTTATCCCGGTCATTATTTGCCTTCTGTGCCTTCTCAGCCAGTTTCTTCTGCATCTGAGGACCTCGTCCGAAGAAGATGTAGTTGACGAAGGCGTATTCCAGCAGAGCCAGGAAGACAAAGACGAAGCAGCCCATCAGGTACATGTCTATAGCTTTAACGTAGGGGATCTTGGGTAGTGTCTCTCTCAAATGGGTGTTGATGGTTGTCATGGTCAGGACAGTGGTAATCCCTGGAAGAAAAAAAAAGAAAAAAGAATTAGAATCACCATGTTACAAATAAAAAACACAACAAATCTTAAATATAAACCGCATGGTAATGAAAAAACACAGATGCAATCTTCCAGAGACAACCTCCTTAAACAAACATGTTCAGCACAAACATGATGTTAAACAATAAGAACAAATATCCAAATGATTCCAGCTGATCAAATGTGAATATTTTCTGGGTTATTAGTCCTCTACGACAGTAAGCTAAATATTTTTGTGTAATAGATGTCACCTCTGACTCTGGGAAACAGTGATCCACTTTTTTTTTTTTACCATTTTCAAAAATTTTATAGACCAAACAATTAACTGATTATCGAGAAAATAATCAACAGATTAATCAATAATGAATCATTAGTTGCAGCCCCAGCTGTCACTAACTTGTATTAACATCACTAGAAGCAGTCGGTATCTTTTGTTGATAAGAACTGGTTGATCAAATGTGTTTTTATATTTCTGCACAACCCAGTCACTCATAGAACAGGAAAGACGAAACTCAAAACAAGAATGTTTCATAATAAAGCAGCAGAGGTCAAGACTTTTATGTGTTAAGCTCCAAAAACAATGCATCCTACATTTCCCATAATGCAAATCAATAGTGTCTTTTATTAGATGTTATTTCCTTGTAAACACCCACATCTTTCAGTCTCAACAATTTGTAACAGGCTTTCTGTCAAAATGGTCTCCAAGCTCAAACCGAGATAACCCTGATGACATCAAGATTTTCTTATGACACAAATTAATAAAATAGACCATTTTAAATGAGGGTCAGTCTGCTGATATCAGTAATGTGTCAGAGTAGAGTGGACACCAGTTGCTGTGGTGTGAATTCAAATTATTAACTAACCTGTCGGTCTTACCACCACCTGGAGCCAATGCATTGTGGGAAAATTCACAGCTCAAATTCTAACATCCATTTGAGAAAAATCAAGCTTGCTACAACCTCTTTAAGAGCTTTTTAACTAATTAAAATTACAGGGGTGAAATAGTTTGCCAGGATCCAATCTTTAAAATGAAGGTATACTCATAAGAACGCTGTTAACTCACCAGGAAAGAACACTGTATCCTTCTGGTCTAACTGTGAGTCATTTTCATCAGCTGCAGGTACAAACACTTACATTAAACCTGATTATAACAGCTAAATCAAGTCAAAAAGCCTTCACAATGTTTTGAATTTCCTTAGCTTGGCTTAGAAGAAAATGCTCCCTTATATCGGAGCATCAAAAAGAGTGAACAGACTCAGCACACACACCGACTAAATAAACGTCAAGTGTAGTAATTCTCTAAATAATGTGCACCATCAACGATAAACATGTCTGTGTTGTTTTTGTGTCTCCTGGGCAGCTCACAAACCTGGACGCTGTGTCTATTTCTGTCTTTTCAGGCTTACATAATTAAACCAAAAATGTTGCACCATACAGTATGTGTGGGGGTGTCAAGAGCACTGTGGGTACATGGCATCGATTCCTGCATAACAAAGGGAAGAGCAAGAATCTAAACTCACTAAGAGCTCAAAGGAGAGAGTTACTCAACAAACCCCGAAATACATTTCAGTGCGGCACTGTAGAGTTTACAGATATTTTTGAGATGACATCAGTGAGAAGTACATGGGCACAGATGTCATTGCAAGACATCTTGTAGATAACAACTCCAGCTGTCAATTACCTGATATAGTATGTATAGACAGAGCATGTGTCTGCATTGTGATACACAGTAAATACACTGTATGACCTCTTGAAACATAATTTTTCACTGCTCTTGTATGAAGCCTGATCCCATGGAAATGTATTTTTGCACAGGATACTTATGCCACCATAATAGCAGAGAGAATGGAAACTGTGAATTATCACATAGAGTGTGATTGAATTTGGATCGTATAGTAGGTGTTAATGCTTTCTAACTTGCATTGATCTCACAGGGTCTCAGACAGCGGTCTCCTGAATGAGGAGGCGTTACAGTAGATGAACCACAGAAGTAGGTCCCCTGAAGAGGTCTGACCCTGAGGAGGAGCTTCCAAATCTAACAGCTGACCAGGCCTATTGAAATGTATTACATTCATGCGGCTGGTATTTAATGAACGCTGGGGTAACGTGCTCTATCTTACACAGGCAGTGCTTTAAGTGCATAGAGGCTGAATGAGGATTTCCATTAAGACAAATATTCAAGCAGAGATCAATGCAGTGAGGGGAGGTAGGGTGTTTTCCAGTGGTGAACCAAGCCTTGTATTTGTTTCAGTCCCAAAGGCCAATGGAAAGTGTGAGTCTTAGATGCTGTTCAGTCTCCTATGACACCACAGAGCAGCGGCCTCATAAGCAGCCTAAAAGGAATATTAATCTGTTCACATATGGCTAAAATGTGGGAAGAATTCACAACAAGCGCTCTGCATGTGCTTTTTATGGATAAAATCACCTTGAGAATCGAGTGTAATGTCAATGATGTCACAATCTTTTTCCTCTATCTCTGTCCACTTCCCAAGGCTGGGTATCATTTGAAATTTGAAACGTCATCTCTGCAAAAGAAGCCAAAGCAGAGAGCCTTCTCAAATGTTTGACGTTGTCTAAAAACTGGTTGGCATGCATTAACTTTTGCTAAATAAAATGCAGGCTTAAATTGGCAAAAAGTATGATTTAAATCAGAAACTGCAATAAAGTAAAGAAGAGTAGGAATTTGAGCAACCGTTTAATGCTAGGTTTTGGTGCTTCACAGTTTTTTTAAAAATTAGCACTACATCTCGGTTGCCACTAAAGTAGAAGTATTGAGGTTTGTTACCCAGCGCTATTTAGGAACAAACTTTTCATACAGATTTTTGTTTTTGCCACTTAGGGGCAGCAGAACAATCTGTAAACACAACACGTAAAGTATCACCTTATAAAGTTGATATAACAACTTAGCAAGTAGTTGCCTATACCTGGCAAATGTACGTCCATTATTCACTCTCTTTTTAGCTATGTTTTGGTCTCCACCACCACTTTAGCCACTAAATGCTAAAGTGCTATGTTCACCAGCTAGTCGGTGCTGGTAAGGTTGTGTACAGTGGGTTTTTACAGTTTTTTAGCTGAAAACAGCTGCCTGCTGCACCTGGAAATAACACTAATGAGAGCTGTGAGAGTGAAGTTGAAGTTAAATTTGATGATGATAAAATGCTTCATAGAGCAAAGGGGATCTGCAGGGTCAGATGATAATTCTCTGTGCATTTGTCATGTGAGTGGTACATTTTATATTAAACATTGTTTCTATTGTTTCATCCAAATATCCATCCACCCCACTTTGAGAACTGCTGCTTTAAAAATATTCAGAAGGATTTTCACAAAGTTCACACAAACACTGGAAAGATCACTGCCAGTCAGTTTTAAAAACATAAATAAAACCAAATCGGAAAGGTCAGATCCCCTGTTTATGTCCTCTGCTCACCAACATTATCCAACCTATCATCCTCTAAGGTCACAGCACGGTAAATTTCATGAGCTTGACATGAGCTCGCCACAAACTCTTCATCTACTGTGTAGTGTCTCGGAGGGGGAAGAGAGGCCATCAATCATAAACTTATCTCACATAGAAATACAGTCACATTTTCTGCCTTGTAGCCATCCATTCAGAACATCCTCATTACCTCCCACTTGCATGCCATCTTTTTATTTTCTTTCTATTTTTAAATGTTTATTACCACCTGTGTGAGTAAGACAGTGTATAACTGTAGTAAAACATTGGAAGATTAATCTTTTAATGGGTAATCTGTGTTTTTTGTCATATTTTTTCTATTGACACATGGTGTTAAGTTTATACCTGTTTATGTAAAATAGATTGTAGACCATACATACAGTGTATTATGCACAAATAAAATCAGAGGCTGTGCTTATAAAAAACTTTAAATCTTTTCAGCTGCATTGCTTATATCTTATCTTTTAACCAGCTGCCGGTCACATAATCACAAGGGTTCGATAAAGGAATAGAACAGTGCAGACTGGCTCCTCTAAGTAGGAAAATAAATGTAGGTTCAGGATAGCAATGTGCAGAATACAGCACCTAAAATATGCAGCAAAAAATTGTAATTTATATTTCTGTATACAACTGACACTCAATAATCATATCTTATTAAGTGTTAAGTTTTAAATTAAAGTAATAATAATAGTAAGAAGAACATATATCACAATATTTTACAGGTTAACCTTCATGTCTCTCTTTCTTTTCTCTGATCCATCTCTGTCTCTCTTACAAGTTTGTACTGCAAACATAAATCACAGTAATTGATACTTGTGTAATTTGTGAGACAAAATTCTAACATTTTGTCTTTGTTTTTACAAATAAATAGGTCAAATTGGTTTCAAGAAAAAAGTTTCAACTGGGGGAAATTTTGAATGACAGGTAACCTTAAATCAGATTTAAAAATACACAATGACAAATACTTATCTAAAACTCGACTAATTATAACATCCAGGGCATGTTTTGATGAATAAAAGGCTTTTTGCTTATTCCAACAGATCAACACATCAGATTCTCACTGTGGCTTTACTCTCTACAAAAATCACAGAGTGCTTTGTGTCTCAGATATTTCGTGTGCAAAGTTCCTTTGCTGCATAACACTAAATCTAACTAAATGTAATTGGACACTGATTCAGCAGCATCACATTATATTTGATCTTTAAATGACCAAATGAGTTTTTTCGGTGATTCTCTGAACCTGAGAGTGTAATAAGATTCCCAGAAAATCCATCTATGACACATTTACCACCAATCGCAAATTAATTCAGTGCGAAACTGCAAGGTCTCCACTTTGATGAAATCACGGTTTAAAGTCCTCTGTCTTACTCCTAGCTTTGGGGCAGAGGTGGTCCATGTTCACAAGCCTGTAAGCCCGAGCTATAAAATGAGGACATCTGGCTGAAGGTGAAACTACAGACCTGAGATCAGTCTACTGCACGGGACACATTATACCTAATGCAACTCTGGCAGCCGAGGCGTCATAATTTATCCAGAACGACACCCAGGATAGGATGGTGATGAGGGTGGAGGGCATGTACGTCTGCAGGATGAAGTATCCGATGTTTCGCTTCAGCTTGAAGCTCAGAGACAGTCGAGGGTAGGCACCTGCAGGGTAGACAAAGAAGAAGAAATACCCCTCTTTAATTCAAGAGGAACACGGGGACGTCTAGCGCTTTGTTTTGGTTCCTATGGTGATGGCCTCATGAACTGGCTTCATCACCATGGAAACAAGCAAGCGTGGTTCAAATTGTAAATCTTCTTATGAAACTCAGCCTTGAGCTTATCTGTGTGCAAACACCACCATGCAAAGCGATATTTAAACTGCTGTTTACACACACACACACTATGTTAAAGAAACAGTTCAACATTTTGGGAAATGTGCTTATTTGCTTTCTTGCTGAAAGTTAGATGAGAATATTGATACCACTCTGGTGCATTTCCCAAACAGCAAACTATTCCTTTAACTTGACTAAAACAGATATTTGACGTGCATATGCAACATTTTGATATAATTCACAAGCTGAACTAATTCACAATTGCATCCTTTTTACTTTATACTTCTTAGAAGTAGAAGTATAGAAGTATAAAGATCAACTTTTGCTAGACAATTTATAGTAGACAACTATAACTGAAGAAGTACTACAACTACCATAACTAAGTTTCATGTTCAGTTACACTGAACAAGGACAAGACTGTTGAGATATTACTGAGCAAGAAATTCATGTTTTTACTTTACTTTTTTTTTTTTACAGTACCCAAGTCTCTCTTTTAACAGGAATCTCTGTAAACACTAGGTGACCTTGTTGCTCTATAATAGTTACCTGTGCAAGCTAACTGAGTGACTAAACACACACCCCTGTTGCTCCCTGCATGCTAGATCCATCTACTGGGAAGATGTTAAAAGCATCTGCAGACACTCTTTAAAGTCTATTTGTATCAAGAGTTGACCCTGATTGTAATGAGCTCTAATAGTCCTCTCAGTATCAGTTTCTCAGAAATATTTGTTGAAAACAGACTAGTTCCTACATGTTATTCATTTTGGCAGTGGGAATAATCATTGTTTTGGTGCCTCTGAGTTTTTGTATTGTTAGAGAATAATTTATGCTGTCGGTGCTCTGCCACATGAATACACTGTATTACTGCCCTCTTTCATTTCTCAAGAGCTTAAGGAAACAGAGGTGCCTCTCTGTTATTATCCCAGTTCTGGTATGGTCAGAGAAGTCGAGATGTGATGCAAATTCTGTAATTAGAAAAGTCTAATATGTACATCTGGGAAAATCAAGTAAAGGGGATTTACTGATGTTTGGATGCTTGAAACATGAACATGAACACCGGTGGTGGGCAATCTGAGTTTGAAAAAAATGCTGTAATTGTTTGGCAAAGAAAAGAGTGTCCTTGGATGTTATTCCATGCCTTAAAGGGGACCTATTATACTCATTTCAGCTCTAAATTTTTATTTTTGGATTCCACTAGAGTAGCTCTGCATGATTCAAAGTTCAAAAAACTCCTTATTTATCTTATACTGGCCCTTTATGCAGCCCCTCAATAGACACACTTTCTTTTACACTCCGTTTTAGCTCCTGTCTCTTTAAGGCCCCCCTCCCAATGAGCCCACTCTGTTCTGTTTGGCCAACTTTATGTATCAGAGTTGTGTAATTTTACCGTCATTGCAAACCAAACATTTCCTGCTTTACTGCTTCAAATTAAAAGCTTTTAAATAACAAACTAATGGGAGACTTTTATTGTGAAGAATTTACAGGAAGTAAAAACGTGTTCCTCACTGACTTAGCGGAGCTTCTTTAGTGGTGCTAAAAACCGGTCGAAACAACAACATATGGAGCTATTTGTTCAGCGGATCAGTTAGAAATAACGCAGGGAGGAAGAGTACAAGCAGAAACAGCCACAGTAATGATGATGTTTGATGAAGAGCTGCAGACAACCAGCACACCTCCAGCAGGTAAACTACTTATTTTACTTTGCTGTGCTGTGTAATGGCGTCATGGCTTGGCATGACTACTCTCGCAGAGGAGCAGCGAGCTCGCGCACTGTGTAGCAGATGTCCATATAAAGAAATCCGTCACAAACTGATGTCAGCTTGGGCCAAAAGTAGAAAAAACCGTTGGAAACCGAGCGTTCAGAGCAGTCTGAAGCTGCTGCTTTTTGCTCACGGGGATTACTTCTACATACGTTTACCTCGTTATTTGACACTTTTAACATGAATATCCGACATTGTGACATTATATATATATGTCTGAAAATAAGGAAAAGCATAATATGTCCCCTTTAAATAAGACATATAAACAATTACAGAGCATGTGAGAAGCATTATTGTTCACTCTGTCCTCTTTCACGATGCCTCTTTATTCACCTGTGGAAAAGACCACATTCCTGGAGACCAGTTTGTAGTCGACTATGGAGAACTGAGGGAGCTCAATGCGCGTCACCCCGGTCACAGCAGAGTCTCCTCCTTTCCAGTAGAATTCGATATCATCTGTTGTGTACCCATCTGCAAACATGCACACAGAAAACAAGGTAAGTGTTGCTGTCTCATTTTGTTGGAGGATTAAAATTAATTATGTATTTTTATTTGCTTAAGTGAAATCTGGGGGCTTAATAGCTACGGTTGATTTACAGGAAGCCCCTATGAATCACATAGACTCGACTGGCTGTAAGTGCTGATTGCACGAGATGTAAATCTTCACAGAGATGTGTGTCACTGCAGGCAGACAGACTTATACCACATGCATGGGATCCATAACCACCAATAGTTTTATGGCAGCTCAGGTAGCCAAACATGTCATCAGGACTGATGAAGTTACACTGGGCTCTGCTATGGAAATCACTGCCTGGTTAAAACTTTTCTGGATAAACAGACACGGTAGCTCTAACTGGAGAGAGTGAAGCAAGCAATCTCATTGAGATATGACAGCTTAATAAATTGAGAGCAATTCAGCAGCCTGTGCACTTTCTGTCTCCATGAAATGAGGAGTATGAAGTTTTTTATGACAATCACAGCGCTATTCATATTTTTAAGTGATGAAAAAGCAGAGCTGTCTGCAGTATTTCTTTACTAAGCACAAGACGTGTGGCTTAAACTTACAACTCTCAATTTCCAGAGTGCAGTTCTGTTCGTCCAGCGGGTATCTCCTCAGATCCATCATGCAGGCTGCTGTTGTTGTGATTCTGTATCAAAACAAGACCGAAAAAGAGGTGCACATTACCTGGGTTGTTTGTTTTAAATGCAGCACAGGTATTAGTTCATGAAGACATATTAACAAAGCATACTGTCAAACTGTTGAAGACAAAGAACAAATACACAGAGAGATGTGCTCTCTTACAGTCTGTATAAAAACAAGAACTCATTTCAAATGGAACAAATTATTAAGACACAAACATCTTGGCAATGCAATGACATTCATTATTATTTGTTTGAAAGTCAGACTGCCTGCCAGATACTGTTAATGGCACTTCCATGCTTTGCAGAGCTGCAGTGTTTTATTGAGAATCCAATCTTGAGCCGCAGTCCAAATAAACATATGAGACGAGTTATGAGATATAATTCGATGTGAGACCCGCTGTATTGGCATTAAGCTGTAAGAATTGCAGCTTAAATGGCTTCAACAAAACAAATAAAACATTCACACTTAGCCACTTCTTGTGTCTTGGGCATATTGGATAACTATGTGATAGCGTAAAAGCTAAGAGTAATCGCAACCAATAAGCATTAGAGATGGATTGCCCGCCAGTTGCTGGAAACCACCTCGAGAGGCGGTGTGAGATGGTGAAAACGTGGAAATACATTTGTTTCTCTGAGCTGCGTACATAATCTTTAGTGCTCCCAATAGGAGCAGACTTGAGTGTGTGAAAGCAGAAGAACACCAAGATGGATGGACTTCTAGCTAATAGGGGCGCATATAGAAAATGTGTGTTACAGTAATAAAAGTGTTTCATATCTGGATTGTATCAGAATATGAGACACTTGAACGGCAAGTGTAAATAGGGGCTTTATCTGCAATCAATGCTTACAGTAAATCTGTCTTAGAAGTAACCCCAGTGTTTCTGCTCATAATGCCCTGCAGGATTGGGAATGAAAAGAGATGTCAACAACAGAGAATAGAGCTCACCTGAGGCCATAGAGAACAGTGCCATCTGGGTGGAGTCGAATCATTCTGTTTTTCACGGTGACGCCGTGCACAAAGGACTTCTTGTCATTGAGGAAGTAGGTGTCTGGTACCCAGAGCTGGTCTGCGACTCTGTTGTCCAGTGTCAGGTTGAGAGGGATCCCTAAATAGGCCAGTCTCTTATCTCTCCAATACTGCTGGAAGTACATAGTCAACGTGTAGTCCTGTGGGAAAAGAAAGAGCATCATCAAAATCAAGAGCAGAGATACTATGTATATGGTACAGTAGATACAATATAAATAATGCCTTTTTGTTTCAGATATTTGTACTTTCGTCACTCCAACGTAGCCAACACTGTTTGTCTGCCTGAAACCAGACTTGCCTTTCTTACAAGGTTATCAAGTTCAGCTCTGCATGTCTACAGCCTAAAGCTTGGGATGGATTTTTGTTTGTAACAAAAGTGATATTTTTATTTATAGAATTGTCAAACAACTCTGGTTCTCATCAGTCTGCCCTGGGCGACCATATTTCAAGACCTGCCTCGATGAGAAACCCTTCTCAGCCATTCTGGGCACAAGATTGGCACTAGGCCTCAGACTATAGATTTCCATTTCTGTCGGCACAGCATCAATGCTATGTTTCAGCTCAGTGACTGACCACTTTTTCAGCATGCCAAAACTCCCCTGCATACCTCAAGTAGATAGATATATAGATATATGGATATATAGATATATAGATATATAGATAAGATAGATAGATAGATAGATAGACATCATTACATATTACCAACCATACATGCTATGACATAAGGCTGTCAATAATTTATTAGGCATTCATTCAGTGGATCCATCAAACACAAAAGCTTTTCCAGACCTTTAATGGAGCTCTTTACTTGCTCACTTGGCTTTGTTCTGCTGACTAATGTTCTCTTAAATAAATAAGCAGGTCTCGGGAAATATGCTGAAAATGCCGACATTTCAATCCTCCGCTACAATGGCGTACTCATAATAAATTGTTCAAACTGCCTAGATTTCCTTTGGATATATAAAATCAATATCTTCTTCTGTCAACGCTGAACTAATATGTCGGTGTTTGGCTTCCTCACCTTGGAAACTGCTGACCTGATTTTGACGACGTAAAGAAATGCATTATTTTTGTTGATTCTTTCATTACTCTGTAAACAACACAGCTGGTGCAAAGGGGCAGCTGCATCATGCGTGGCTGACAAACTGTAGGCTTGTTTTCTGTTTGGAATGACTTACACAAGGTGATTTGACTGACAGTAAAATATAATATAATATTGAATCCTATGAATAATTCAGTGTGCATGAACTATCAGAAGCTGTATTTATTCTTACCCTTGGTTAAAAAGTTGCTTCTAGTTTCTCTGCCTGTGTGGGTTTTCTACTGTCACTAAGTTTTTGTCAGTCCTTTTTGTCACGGAGCATTTTGCTTACCGACGAAAATAAAATGAATCATACTCCTGATCACATTTCTCCAAAATCTGCATCTAAACAAAGGAGGATAGATATTTTTGAAGCTGTGAGATGAAATGTAGGTTTTGTAGTAAGTAATGTTGGTAAGTTTCCAGAAAATCCCTGGCTGGAGGTTTGGCTGTGTTGTTTTTTTTTAAAGAGTCTCTTTAGAGATGCCTTCACCCTCCCAATTCTCTTTCACCCCTGTGAAGACAAGATGCCCTCATTACGTTCTCTCCCACATACAGCAGAGGTGTGGGATGGGTGAATCAGCTTTACACAACAGCTCTTATACTACAGAGAAGGAGCCCATCTACAATACCAACCCTCTCACTCCATGTCTGGAACACAACTATTTTAGTCCGTTTCAGTTCTTCAGATCCCACTTCAGCTGCTGTCCTCCGCTGCCTTAGACATTGCTTTAGCTTCTTAGAAACAAAGCTTAGCTGAGCACCCACTGTACACACTGTACAGTACGCCCTCCTGCTCCCAACACCCTGCGCATGTCCCACAGGGATCTATTCTAGGCCTCAGCTTATTCCCCACTGAGGGTTTTCACTTTGTGTACAGGGAGACACCCTCAGGGGTCAGTGTTGCCAGCTCTTGTCCAATAGTATTGTTTTGGCTGCTCAGAAAGCTTCGGATTACACATAATAATTCAAAAATATTTGAAACAGCCTCCTGCTTTAAGCAAAAGCAGCTCACCTCATCATCATTGTAAGAACAGCTGGTCTTTCTATCACACAGCATTTACTTTATGTACTAGGGTACAATAGTGCATTGTGAATGTGTTCAGTCATGTACATATGGAGATTATGTATCTATACTGTATGTTCCCTGTATTTTTCTATATGCAGTACAGCTGCATATAGAAAAACAACACTTGAGCCCAAGACAATTTTCCCCTCGGGGACATAAAGTATATCTTATCTTATCTTAAAGCAAGTGAACTTTCTGCAACACTTTGATTTTTTCACCAGTACATTTTGTGTTTTGATGTGTTTTGTATTTTTGAAGGTAAAGTCTGTCACACTTGTTTGTTCTCATGCTCCATAAATTTTTTAAAATGTTTAAAAGCCTTGAAAAAGAGCTGAAACAATTAGTTGACTAACTGTTTGGTCAAATCAACAGAATAATAATAAGCACTTATTAAAGTTATTGTTAAGGTAACTTTTCCAACAAAAATGGAAAAAAGATTGTTGCACTGTTGTTACACATTTAGCTTTCTATAATTTTAATGTTTATTTTTATTCTATTTAACCTTTATTTAACCAGGCAAGTCCTTAAGAACAAATTCTTATTTACAATGACAGCCTGGCAAAAGGCAAAGCCTTTTGAGAAACGGGGGTAGGGGCTAAAAAGAAAAGTCAAAATTTAAAAAGACAGCAGTACACATCCAAACACTTCCAACACACCCACTACTTACATACAATCACAACAAGCATTACATAAATGACATGCAGTCTAGCACACAAGCATCAGGCAGGTAGCTAGCAGACAACAGCATCAGGCAATACAACAACAGAACAAGAGTTGCATACAAGCAGTAAGACAAACAGACAAACAGGCAGCAGGACAGTAAGAATATACATAACACTAAACAGCACACAGACAAGGGTTAGGGAATATTAGTGGGACGGGAAACAGCTGCATGTATCAGTGAAAATGTCCATAATACAGTCCTTGAAAGCTGACATGGGGATAAAATTGTCCAGTTTTAGCATTTTTTGCAGATTGTTCCAGTCTTTGGCTGCAGCAGACTGGAATGACGACAGACTTTTTATTTATTTAGACCGAATATGTACATGGGTAGTATTTGAAGAAAATATTAATGTTATAACAGAGGAAATATCCCTACAAAATGAAATGAAATTAAAAGAAAACCCAACAAAAAGTGTCTTAGTAAAGATTTGGGCCAGAACAGCTTCAACACTCCTTAACCTGTGATATAGAATATATTTTAGTGAGCCTACATCTTATTTGAACATTCAAAATCAATTCTCAATGCAGTAGTCATAATATTATATATGATATAATAGTTGAAAGGTGAAATGGTTGAGATCAGTATAATGAAATGACCTGCATGAATATGATTGGCTGTGACTAATCAGCTGCTGAATGAGTCACTGATTATGAGGCAATGAAACAGCTGAAGCCAATCAGTTAATGCAAAGCTAATGCTATGCTTTACTTTGTAGTTACATTTTGCTACAAAGTTTTGTAAAACATGAATATGATTCCACTGAAGGTCATTAATGATAATATTGATTTATGGCCCAGCCCTATTGAAAATGAGTCTGTATAGAGAATGACTGTGTGTAATAATCACTCATTTCTCAATTACATTATCAATAGCTATATCTGATAACCAGAAGCTTTCAAAGAGCATCCTACAGAAGATTTCAAAACATTGTCATCATACTATGAATCGCCTGACTAACAAAAACACTTTAATAATACTTGTAGATACTCTTTGCTCTGCTTAGTGTTTAGGCACACTGAAGGTAAAGGGTAGTGTTTTTGTTGTCAGATATGTAGACCACAAGAGACAGAAAGGGGTTTGTTCTCAGCACCACTGAGTAAATGAGGCCCAGTGGGAGGATGAGACTGTCGTGTCATCTTCGGCTCGTATGGTTCACAGTCTCATACTCAGACATGGTTACTGTGTGCCAGTCAAACATCGTCTACGTCAACTTAACACCAGGATATCTGCTGGGAATACAGGAATAGCACTCAGAGATGCTTGCCCTGTGCAAGAGGGGGGCTTTTCATCATTTCATAAGACAGCTAAGTGTTCCCAGTAGGATTCAAAAGTGTACTATACATGTTTTACAAACCATGCGTTTAATAATTTCAGTCTCTGCATCCTCCCACGCAGCATTTTACAAGCCTTTCATGAAATGATTTCATCCCTTTCATCATCTTAAAAACAGGCTTCTTATAAATACTATTATCTCTTGAGAGCAATGGTACAGGGGGAGGCGTTTATGTATGGTGGGGGAAGGGGGGGTTCAAGAGAAAACTTTTTTTTTCTTTTTGATTTTGAGAATTGTTCAATCAGAAATTATTCTCTATACAACCATCACAGATTCTGTGACAAACTTAATAACAATCTTCTAAATGTGATGATGGATCTGACAGGCTGAAAGAGAATATATCTCTTTGATCCCACAGTGATTGTTGAGGGGAAAACAACATATAAAGGTAGTATTTGACAACTACTCCATGAAAAATGGACAAAAATAAACATCGCTTCTATGGATGAACCAAACAATATTAGATGACTTGTGTCAGTTTAGATGCTTAGCAGTTCCCCGTCCTTTAAGAATAACCACACATTAAGCAGCTTGATGAAGTATTTATAGTGCATTTGTAGATACAGTACATTAAAAGCCTGAAGCCATAATGGAGCATCATAAGACAATATATCAATAACCGAGGAAACTAAAAACATTAACCAAGACTAAACTCACAATTTATCTCTAAATATCTGTCTTCACTCTGGTTGAAGGGGTTCTGTGAATTTGGTGGAAAATAATGAAACTTGAAGAAGTAATACTATTTTGCAATCCAATATTTTGATCAGATTTATTTAAGTTTACACAGTGTAGCTTGTTAATTAGCAATGTAATATGTAGCACTGATAGAATGATGGTTTGGCTGAAGAAGATGATCAGAAGGGGGCAAATAATGACACTAGTCCGAGGGATCCTTAATTGCATTGATTGACTTTTTTTGGCTACTTTGAAGCAGCGCAACAAGATAGATAAACATATTATCACCTTTTAAAGATGTTATGGTGAACCTATTAGCTAACAATTGCTCATTTACTCATCCAGCAGACGCAGAGCAACAATATCATCCCACTGATGTTGCGTTTCTGGCTACGTTATGAAGTCCAATATTCCCTCTCCTTTCAGCTCTGGTTTGTTCTCCACCAAATCCTGAAGGAAATATTTGGCAGCTGAGATCTCCACAATACTAATGAAAGCAGAACCAAAACAGTAAAGTTGTGGGCCGTTAAACCAAAACAATGAGCTGAAAGGAACCATGGAGCTGAGGGGAACTGCAGAGTCCAGGTATCATTCTCTGAGGGTTTGTCACAAATAGCCACCTCTTTCACAGTACAAATAGTCATTTGGTCCATTGTTAATATAAAAATATTGATTATTGCAGCTTTAAAATATGGTTTTACAGTCAAAGATTACACCTGAGTGAAGGAACCTGTCTGTGTGTTGTGCTCTGT